>NC_063178.1:37760353-37805340 GCF_023159225.1 Perognathus longimembris pacificus
TGCATACTCTGGTATTTAGCATTTATATTTAATAAATATTTATTGAGTGTTTACTGTTCAGTAGGGTACATATTTCTGAAAGTAAGACTTTTGATGCAATACATACACATATTTTGTACAAATTCCAGTGACTAAAATTTAGAATACAGTAGATTAACAAAATGGCTGATTTGCCTTAAAAACACTGGGGCAATATTCTGATAGTTGCAAAAAATAGCTCACAGCTCTATTTTTTACCTTAAGAAGCCCCACCCTCAGGACCCTTGACTAGGTCCTAAGTCTATGGCACTATTGAGAAGTGGTGAGACCTTTAGGAAGCGAAGCCTAGTGGAAGAAATGTGGGTTATGCGGGATTCCTTTGAAGGGGATATTGAGACCCTTTCTTCATTTCTTTCTTTCTTTCTTTCTTTCTTTCTTTCTTTCTTTCTTTCTTTCTTTCCTTTCTTTCTTTCTTTCCTTTCTTTCTTTCTTTGTTTCTTTCTTTCTTTCTTCCTTCCTTCCTTCCTTCCCTCCCTCTCTCCCTGTCTTTCTTTCTGTCTTTCTTCTTTCTTTTTCTTTCTTTCTTTCTTTCTTTCTTTCTTTCTTTCTTTCTTTTCCTTTTCTTTCTTTCTCTCTTCCTTCTGGATGCCATGGACTAACAAAACCGTCCCCTTGACATATTCCAACCAGGCCAAAACAACAGTGCCAAGAAACCAAGGACTAAAATCTTTAAACTGCTATCCCAAATAAAATTTTCCTCTTGAGGTCCCCGCCCCGCCCGTGGCGCGAGCTTCTTCTCAGCACCTGGAGGAGACCAAGAGGGAATTGAATCCAAGAGGAGTGTCAGGAGTGGCAGGAGTGGCAGGGTGGCAGTGGCGGAGGGTGGTGGCACTTTGGTGTGCATGCCCGGCAGTCGGGACAGTGCCAGGGAGTGCTGAGCTAACTGAGCACGTGCCTGGGGAAACACATAGAATGAAAGAAGTAGACAATCTTGAAAGTATAAAAGAAGAATGGGTTTGTGACACAGGATCTGACAACCACACTCCTAGTGATAACCAGCAAATGAATTGTGAACACTTAGTTGACAGCCTTTTTGAGGAAGCTCAGAAGATTGGTACCAAATCCTTATCTCCAACTGAACAGAAGAAACAGGTAGATATACATATAAAATTGTGGAAAAATGGGTTCACTGTCAACGATGACTTTAGAACTTACTCGGATGGTGCAAGTCAACAATTCCTGAACTCCATCAAGAAGGGGGAATTACCTGCAGAATTACAGGGTCTTTTTGATAAAGAGGAGGTGGATGTGAAAGTTGAAGACAAAGTTGTATATTGACAAAGCCTGTGTTCCAGCCCTTCTCAGGACAGGGTCATAGACTAGGAAGTGCTACACCAAAACTTGTTTCAAAAGCAAAGATTATTGAAGTTGAAAGTAAAAATACTTTATGTGCTGTTTCACTGAACAACTTGGAACCCATTATGAATGTACAGGTCTGGTTAGCCAATGGGAAAAGAATTGTCCAGAAATTTAATATTTCTCATAGGGTAAGCCACATCAAAGACTTCATTGAAAAGTACCAAGCACCTCAAAAAAGCCCTCCTTTTTCCCTAGCTCTTCCTTTCCTCAGATTGCTAGATGAGACACTCACCCTTGGAGAAGCAGGTTTACAGAATACTGTAATCATTCAGAGACTAAAAGAAACTGCTGAGCCTTTCAGAAAACTTTCATAGAATTGATTTTTGAGAGACTAAGTCGAAATTTTCCAGGGAAATGATGTTTGGAATGGAGCATGTAAAAGTGGGAGAAAGGAGAAGTTTGATTCATTGGACTTTTGGTTTGAGTGCTACTTAACTCTCTTGATGAGAAAAAATTTAAATAATCATAATCATAAGTTAGGAAACATAGCAAGAAACTATATTCAACACACGTTTTTCCCCAGAATGCTTACGCAAATAAAAGTACTATTATTTTCAAACACTAAAAAAAATTAAAAAAAAATACACTGTCTTGCAGGGGATCATACTCCCGCACTTCACACCAACCGTGTGGACTATCTACGAGAAAAGTCAACAGCACTGTCAAAACTCCAAATGTCAAAACCCAGAATTATTAGTGTATTTCAATATCTTCTTATATTAAGATCTCTGATAAAATTATCAGGTTAATTTATGACAAAATTATACCAAAACAGATTTGCTTTAGCAAGTAAAAGTGAACCTCTCATAAATCTTTGTGTTTTACTCACCATTTATCAAGTGCTCATTTATGCAACTCAAATATCATAATTTATGTTTCCAGTTTTTACTATAAAATATTTATTTATTAAAGAGTCTAATGACTCCCCCCATTAGTTTCCAATTAGGGTCATTTTATTTTGAAGATAGAAGTCAGATAAGTTAGCAACGAAGATAACTCAAAGGGACACTCCTGGCAGGCCCAAACACCATAATGGGCCTGACATAAAGATTGTACTAATCCTTTATCTCATATGGATACAGAATATGCTGTTAGGTTTTGTATATCATGTATCAATATTACCTACTCCTTGACTCTGGCTCTTAGAGATATTTGATCCATTTTCAAAAGAAAGCCACAAGATAGAAGCCATTTCTCTCTTTTCCATTCTTTAATTAATGTGAAAGTCAAACATATAACTAAGTATTAATTACATGAATATGACAGTCTGTGAAACTTATTTAAATTTCATTTTTCTCTTAACAAAACCCCATGTGAGGAGATACACTTCCACTCTCATATAATTTATTTTCAGTTTGTGACTGACTGAGTTTTCCTTTTGTTTTTTGCTGTGTTACCAGTATGGCCAATGGAACATTAATACATATGATATGAGTGTAGTTGGGCTAGTCTTGTGTGCTACTCCTACTTTTTTAAGAAAACAGATGTGTACAAACAGAGCTCAGAGGTGGCCTGGGACTTTGGGGATGAGCAGGCCAAGCATCTCCTGCTGTGGAGGACAAGCTGACAGATAGGCAGGAGGAAGAGCCTGGTCGGCCTCACCTTTTGTATCTGCTACTGGCTTTTTACCTCTAGAACAAGTATGTCCTTTCTGTCCTAAAATTTACCTACCCTACCTTATTCCAATGGTGTCAGACATTTATTGGTGCATTTTTGCTACATGTGTCATGGAAACTGAGCTGGGTAGAGATCAACCGCTGTTCAAAATCTGATATTTCCACGTGGCTTCCCACTTCCATGGTGTTTGTGGGGATAATCTCTGCTGGGTCCAGAGCCTTGTCCAGATTGGCTGTTCCTGTGCTTCTCACTTTGCACAATGTAGCTGAAGTTATTGTTTGTGGGTACCAGGGTTCGCGAAGAGAAAACCTCTCCCGCAAAGACTTGTAGTGTCTTCTTCCTCCTGGATGCTGTGGTCTGCCTTCCCTTTAATGACACCCAGTGTAGTCCAGATAGATATTTCTGGGCTGTAATTCACATATTCTATGTAGGATCTTATAAACTACTTTGGAAATCCCCGAAGCCCAGCACAATTAGTGACATTGACCAGCAGTACATAAACTACATATTCAATGTGGCGCACCTGACAGTTGCATCTCATCCCACAGGTGAACTCTCCAGTGTCCTGGGCTTCCTGTTCCTGTCCTTCCACAGATTCCATGGCAGCTGCTATGCCAGTGGAATCTTAGGTTTTTTTCTCATGCTCACCACAGTGAAATTGAAAAGCCTTCTGGCCCCAAGGCAGTGTGCAGCCTGGATTTTCTTTGCTAAGGTTGTCACAGCTGGGTTGTCTGTACTCTTGTTCAATGTGGTCCTGTCCAGTGCAACTGTGGTATGCCTCCTGCTTGGTGGAATTGGAGAAACCTTACTGGTTTTCTCAGAGTGGAAGGGCTCCTCATGAAGATGGGCAAGACAGTGAGTACACATCCGGAGTCCACCCTGCGCTGGCATGGTGTTAAAATGGCAGAACAACACATGTCCTGAGACCACAGAAGGATCTGTGGGTGGAGCATTCCTGCATGACCACTGGTGCCTTCACCAAGCTGATCTCGTGGTAGCTAATGATGCCAAGACCTTACTGTGTCTCCCTGCTTCAAGGAGAACTTTCTGGAAGCCTGCTGCAGAGGAATGGTCTGTTACATCTTCGCATGTCTCCAGTTAGACCCAGTTCCACTGAAACAGCAAGTACAGGATTGCACATTGAAGGCTCTCCCCTGGAGTTCACTGAGTCTTTTCTGGGACCCTCTTTGCCTTGCTCCCAGGCATCAAATGGCATCTGGCAAATGCCATCTAGTGCTTGCCCTTTGCAGTGCCATTTTAGCACATGGAGAGGTCTCAGCCTGGACAGCACCACACAGTCACCAGGCTCATTTCCATTTCCAGCAGGACTTACCTTAAAAACTTGTGGAAAGTTTTAGACTTTTTTTTGTCTTAAGGCTCTCTGGCAAATGTCTGTCTGGTTTGATTTGGTTTGTTTTTGTATTGCATTGCAGACTGTGTTGTTTTTAAAATCTCCAGTCTTTTCTTACTTTGACACCAGTAAGAGATACTAAAAACACAGGGTGTCTCATCACTCCACCCTCCTGGTTCCTTCAGTTACCATCTGTTTCCTCAGCTTTTTCTTCAAGCTGTCACCTCTGTCTTTTATGCCCATGTTCACTTACTCAGTTCTGAGAGCATGGTGGGCACAAAAGACTGTGAGGCTAGGGGGTCCCCAGATCTCCAAGTCCCCCCAGTTCTCACTCACTGGGGCTGTCCCTGCTTGGGATCTACAATCTCCTTCCACCCTCTTTAAGCCCGCTTTCAAAGCCAGGGTGTTTGGGGATTTTTATTTGTACAAATAATACAGTTTCTATCAAGAGAGGCAAGTGTGATTGCGTATTACTACTATCTTCTATGGGCAGAAAGAAAAATAAACTATTTTCTTGGTTAAAAAAACAAACAGGGGCTGGGGATATGGCCTAGTGGCAAGAGTGCTTGCCTCGTATACATGAGGCCCTGGGTTCGATTCCCCAGCACCACATATACAGAAAATGGCCGGAAGGGGCGCTGTGGCTCAAGTGGCAGAGTGCTAGCCTTGAGCAAGAAGAAGCCAGGGACAGTGCTTAGTCCCTGAGTCCAAGCCCCAGGACTGGCCAAAAAACAAAAAAAAAAAACAAAAAAAAAACAAAGCTCACATGTCAGTCTGCACCCAAATTCAACCAATTCCTGCTTAGTGGCAATGCCAGCCACTAACTCACTTGCCAGCAAACCACGTAACTAATGTAATGTTATGTAATGTAATATTATAATAACAATAAAATAATTTGCAATAAGATGTCCATTTATCCATAGATTCCATCTTCTTTCCAGTATATTACATTTATCTGTACTCTATTTATAATTTGCTCATCATCTTACTATCTCAGAATGTATTACAATAAGGCTGTAAGACATGAAAGTCCTGTTTTAGCAAAGTAACAAATTGTGATTTAAAGAAATTAGCTTAATGAGTTAATGAAAGTTAGTGTAAGGGGCTGGGGATATTGCCTAGTGGCAAGAGTGCTTGCCTTGGATACATGAGGCCCTGGGTTCAATTCCCCAGCACCACATATACAGAAAAGGGCCAGAAGTGGCGCTGTGGCTCAAGTGGCAGAGTGCTAGCCTTGAGCAAGCAGCCAGGGACAGTGCTCAGGTCCTGAGTCCAAGCCCCAGGACTGGCCAAAAAAAAAAAAGAAAGAAAGAAAAGAAAGTTAGTGTAAGTGGGAACAAGAATTTTAACTAAAGTTCTCTGCTTTTTAAATTATGTATTCTTTAATCTCTTAGATTGCTGGTGTGTGTTTTAAATTTTACATCATAATGAAACTAGTCATAAAAACCAGCTGCAACATTAATTTGGTATTACATATATTGTTATATACATAAAAATCAAATAATCTCATAATTTCAAAGAAAAATCTGAGTAATTAACAATTTCATAAAGGAAATGACATTATAAGGACATGTACACACATGAGTATGTGTGTATATATGTACATATGTATCCATACATAGTATGGTATATAAGAAGAATCGAATTAATATTCGATTTTGCCTCTAGTAGTTGTGTTGCATTAAGCAACTTCAGAAAACTTAACAACTAAAGTTTCCTTGTAAAGCTGACAATAGTTTTGTGTGTGTGTGTGTGTGTGTGTGTGTGGTTTTTTTGCCAATCCTGGGGCTTAGACTCAGGTCTGGAGCACTGTCCCTGGGTTCCTTCTGCTCAAGGCTAACACTCTACCTTTTGAGCAAGAGCACCACTTCTTGCTTTTTCTGTTTATGTGGTGCTGAGGAATCGAACCCAGGGCTTCATACATGGTAAGAAGGCACTGTACCACTAAGTCACATTCCCAACCCAATTATAATATTCTTAAAGTGCTATATATTTATAAAATATAAAAAAACAGGAAAATCCATGGTCGTGTATAAATTGAAATAGTTTATTTATGGAGGTAAACATGGACAAATTGTGCTATTAAGTTTCCTGATGCATTACAATAATAAGCAAGAATGTAAAAAATAAAATTTGTATGTTTCTCCTAAAGTATATCAGAAGAATAGCACACGAGAAAAGTGAACTGAAAAGTTCCAGATGTTGGAACATTTCAGTATCTAAACTATGCTTGCCATATGCAAGAAGATAAGACAAGAACTTGAAACATTCACCAGGAAAAGTAATAAAGTGCTTTACTTATAAATTAGATTGATATATATTTAAAATTTATACCTGGGGCTAACAACAGATTTTAGTCATTGAGAAAACTATAAAATATTCTTAAAAATTTCTAGAAAAAATTCACCACAGGCCAAAATTGGAGAAAAACAAAGAGAATAAAAGAAAATAATTACAATGGCTGGGGATATGGCCTAGTGGCAAGAGTGCTTGCCTCATATACATGAAGCCCTGGGTTCAATTCCCCACCATCACATATACAGAAAATGGCCTCAAGTGGCACTGTGGCTCAAATGGCAGTGCTAGCCTTCAGCAAAAAGAAGTCAAGGACAGTGCTCAGGCCCTGAGTCCAAGGCCCAGGACTGGCCAAAAAAAAAAAAAAAAAGAAGAAGAAGAAAAAGAAAAGAAAGGGGCTGGGGATATGGCCTAGTGGCAAGAGTGCTTGCCTCCTATACATGAGGCCCTGGGTTCGATTCCCCAGCACCACATATACAGAAAATGGCCGGAAGGGGCGCTGTGGCTCAAGTGGCAGAGTGCTAGCCTTGAGCAAGAAGAAGCCAGGGACAGTGCTTAGTCCCTGAGTCCAAGCCCCAGGACTGGCCAAAAAAAAAAAAAGAAAGAAAGAAAGAAAAAGAAAAAGAAAAGAAAAGAAAAGAATTGCAATGAGAATATGAAATGCTTTTGAGTTTCAATAGACAGAAAAAGATGACAGAAGACACAGTATAAAGAGATAATACATGAACGTTTCTCCAATTCACAAATAAAAACAAAAAGAAAAAGGGTTAACGAACTTATAATCACACCGTGGTATTTCATCATGAGTATTCAGAATACCAGATTAAACAATGCATATTAAAGTGGCCAAAATTCAGGAAAAAAAACAGTACCTTAAGAATATTGTATGTGGTTCAAGAAGAAATGTATTCATTACATGATATATGTAACTTAACCCCTCTGTATATCATCTCGACAATATCAATAAAATACATTAAAAAAAGAATACAATGTATATCCTACAAAACAAAGTAAGCGTGAAGAAATGGATGGGTAGAGGAGAAATGAGTTAGAATGTTGAAAGGAATCACACTGATCAAGATACACTGTATTCATAAACTGCCTTGCTAAATGGCTGCCGGAGCCAGCCAACAACTAAGAGGGAATCCTGATTGAGGGGGCGAGGATTAAAGAAAAAGAAAGATAGACAAGAGAAAGAAGAAGACAAGAGACAAATGATAGGGTTCCGGAGGTCTGCAGCTTAAGATTGAAACTCAAGACTGCAGCCAGGTTTATTCTTAACTTCCAGCTTATATGCAGTTTTGGAACCAGGGAATTGCATAGGGTTGCTAAAATTCAAGAACACAAAGAGGCATTGAAGTTTGCGACATTTGATGGCAGTAAATACAGGATGAGGTTGATTAACATAGGAATGTACTCCAGCAGACATATTAAAGCAATTCAGGGTAGGGGCAGAGATACTAGTAAACAAATGTCCTTGCACTTAGCATATCCTTGTGATGGCAACACAGCCAGAGATCAAAATGAGATTAACTGCTGGCTCCCCTCCTGACAAATGGCAACTGCTTAAAGTTAATTAAAACAAAAAGATGCATTTTTGTTTTAGGTTAAAAAATGAACAATGTACTCATTATCTTACTTATGCAACTGTACCCGCTGTACCCGCTCCACATATGACATTTACAATAACAAACTTTAAAGAATATGGCGTGTATGTGTGTGTATGTGAGTGTATGTGTGTGTGTGTGTGCAGTGTGTGGGAACATAGGGCTTTGTGAAAGTTACACAACCACTCTACCTCTGAGCCACTTCCCAAGGCCAAAATATTACATTTTTGTGAAATACGACATTTCTACAATTCAACTAACTGCTTTTTCAAAAGAAACAAGGTAAGGCAGCATATCGTTCAAGTTAACCTTCAATGAATAGAATAAAAATGAGAGCCAGACCACATTTTGACTATGTAAGTCCTCTAAAAGTACACAATAATCTCCAGGGGGCCTCAAAACACACTCTAAGAACCATTGAAAAAAATAAAAAATTACATTGATATTGTAATTACTAAGATGATGACTTATTAAAAGTACAAAGAGAAAAATACTTTAGCCAAAAATTATAAAACTTGAAAATTAACAGAAGGAAAATACGTGAGACGATACCAGCAGAAGGAATTAATTGGGGTATACAGATAAATAAAATAACTTTGTTCCTGTGTTAGATTTCATGCTGCTTATAACATGTAAGCCAGTGCATAAAGTAAAGCAGAATCAAAATGTCAGGTTTTTATTTCATTTTAAAAGGCATATTAAAAGCATCAGAGTAGGGGCTGGGGATATAGCCTAGTGGCAAGAGTGCCTGCCTCGGATACACGAGACCCTAGGTTCGATTCCCCAGCACCACATATACAGAAAACGGCCAGAAGCGGCGCTGTGGCTCAAGTGGCAGAGTGCTAGCCTTGAGCGGGAAGAAGCCAGGGACAGTGCTCAGGCCCTGAGTCCAAGGCCCACGACTGGCCAAAAAAAAAAAAAAAAAAAAAAAAAAAAGCATCAGAGTATAAAAATGTAGAAATAAGCATACCTGGAAAACATACTGAACACATATAAGGCAAAAAATAAATTGCAGCAACACGAACATTAGAATGCAGACATAAGGCAAGAGTCAGTTCTAGAAATGAAGAGGAGAACCTCATGACATAGAAATATCATATCTACAGAAAAGAAATAGCAGTATGCCTGAAGATATTCTTTCAAAGCATAAATGAAAAATCAGCAGAGCAACTACAGAGTGGACAAACAGCCATATGAGGCTTTAGCATAATTTCCTGAATGAACAATAAAAAGCCAAATTCCCTTGGGGAATCTAAATTTTTAACAGTCACTTAATATACTCACTTTCTTTTCCCCAAAATACCATTATAACAAAAATCATGTACAAGCACATTGGAAATTACCAGAAATGGTCACAATTATGTAATCATTATGCTATTATATTTGGGTTAAAGTTTCAAATAGTTTTATCCTTCAAATGGTATACTCATGTTTTAAATTGAGTTAAAGAGGAATGGTAAGAAGAGTTGGGTTTTGTTGAGCTATAGTATTGAAAATGCACTTAAATAACGGGAGTGTTGAGGTACTCAGTGGTAGCCTCTACTGCACACTACTGGGGATGAAAGTGAATGAGTGGACAGGCACAGCTTTACTTGGAATTGTTACATCTGCATACCAGCATTTTTAAAAATATACAAAATAAAATACATATTTTCAAATGTGTTAGATGGGTGTATACAATAAACTATGGTTTCCCTGTACATGGCAAGTAAAATTATTAAAAGAGAGTTCCATAAAACAACAAGAATGGTTCTCATGGAACATAAAGTTAACTAATTCAAATGAACTCTAGTAATTTTATCTATTTATATTTTATTTTCTTAAGTAATTGTACAAAGGGCTTACCATTCAACACGTCAGTTTATGAGTACACTATATTTTGATCAGTATCAACCATTTCATCATCCCCCATCCTCCCAAACCAATCCCTCCATTCAATTTTCCTAATTTCACAGACTATGCATTAAATGTTAATAAATATTATTTCATCTCCTACTCTCTTAATTAATCTGTCCCTCTCCCCTTGACCTTCTCTTTCACATTTCAGGTACAAGCTTCCTGGTATTAGTTTTTTGGACTGTGACTTAATTCTAAGAAGTCACACTATTTTAATTTTCTCTTGCACATACCATTATTTGGTTATTATGTATGTATGCTACCTATACATTGGTATTTATTTGTTTATTTTAAATTTATTCATTTTTTATCTTTAAGTAGTTGTACAAAGGATTCATCTCAACATATCAATTTATAAGTAAATTGTACCTTGACATTATGTCATTCCTTCGATCCTTCGATCATAACAAATAAAGAATAGTGATTATTAAATGCATTATTCACTAGGAAAAAGAAAAAGAGTGGTATTGAAAAATGAGATCCTCATTTGGTAAATTGTTGGGATAATGCTCACTTTGTAAAAGAGCAAGCCAGATGATATGAAAAGAAGAAGACGCAAAGCAGGTACAATCTTCCGTGTGATCCTGTGATTGACACAGGAAGGTGAACTTGAATAATTATGGAGCATTTACATTTTAAAAGTTTCTGCACTCGTGTGTGGATATGATGTCCCAAAGCTTGGTCCCTATGGTAATGACAAAGAAACGTTCTAGGCCCTTCAAGAGGTGGCCTGAGCTTGAAGTAGCCAGGTCCCAGGGGTATAACTTTCAGCAGGAATTAATGTACGGGTTGTCAGGGGTATTGCATTTCTTGGGACTGGTTAGGTCGTTATAAATCAGGTTTGTGTTTCCCTGCTAGTTCTCTTGTTTGCTCTCATGATGTGATTCCAGTTGCTCTGCTAAGACAGATCAAATGGCTACGATGCAGTCCCTGGTCCTCTGCTAAGACATATCACAAGGCTCAGATGCGATGTCCTGGTCCCCTGCTAAGACACAGCACATGGCTACAGCGCAGCCCCTGGTCCTCTGTTAAGACACAGCACATGGCACACACGCATTCCCTGTTCCTGTGTTAAGACATATCATGTGGATAAGCTGCAGTGCCTGGTCCTCTGCTAAGACACAGAACATGGCTCAGATGAGGTCCCCATGTCCTGTGCTAAGACAGAACACAGAGATTAGATGCAGTTCCCTGATTCTCTGCTAAGACACAGCATATGCTAAGATGTGGTCCCCTGGTCCTCTGCTAAGGCACATCACATGGCTAGATGCAGCTCCTGGTCCTCTGTTAAGACACATCACAAAGCTAAAATCTAGTCCCCTGGTCCTCTACTAAGACACCTCATATGCTCCTCTGGAAAGCAAGAGCACATGGCTCAGATGCAGTCACCTGGTCCCCTGTTAAGACACAGAACATGACTAAGATGCAGCACCAGGTCCTCTCTTAAGACACAGCACATTTCTAGGATGCAGTGGCCTTGTCCTCTCCTAAAACACAGCACATGGCTAAGACATAGCACCAGGTCCTCATCTATGACACATCATATGGCTAAGATGCAGTGCTCGGTCCTCTGCTTCAACAGAGCATATGGCTCAGATGGGGTCCCCTGGTCCTCTGCTAAGACACATCTCATAGCTCAGATGCAGTCCCCTGGTCCTCTGGTTAGGCACAGCACATGGCTAAGATGGGGTCCCCTGGTCCTCTGCTAAGACAAGTCAAATGACTAAGATGCAGCATGGGTCCTTGGCTAAGAAACAGCACATGGCTAAGATGCAGCCCCTGGTCCTCTGCTTCGACAGAGCACATGGCTCAGATGCCGTCCCCTGATGTTCTGTTAAGACACAGCACCTGGCTACGATGCAGCCCCTGATCCTGTGCTGAGACATAGCACATGTCTAGGATGTAGGGTCCTGGTCCCTGTTAAGACACAGCACATGGCTAATATGTGGTTTCTGGACCTGTGCTAAAACAGATCACGTGGCTAAGATGCAGACCCTACTATATTCCTTCCTTCTCTCTCCCTCTCCTCTTTCTCTCTCCCTTTATCCTTGTTTTTCATAATGCTAGGGACCTAAACCAAGACCTCTACTACAGAGCTACAATTGTATTTATCATATTTTTCCATTTTAAATAGTCTTTAATTTTTAGAGAAAATTTAGAAAAATTGAATAGGAAGAATAGATTTTCCAAAATTTTCTACCACTCATATTTGTGACCTCCCCATTATCATCCTCTCCTCAAAGAATGACACGTTTTTGACATGTTCTTTTTACTTAATTTTATTGGCAAGGTGATGTACAGAGGGGTTATAGTTACTTACGTAAAGTAATGAGTACATTACTTGTCAACACGTTTCCTATTAGGATTCCTGCATACCTTACAATCACAGGCATATTGCACCACAGAATTTTTTAATTGTATAGATGGTATGTATGAATCCTAATCTTTGCCTGCCACGTAGCTAGGATTCTAGGCATGAGCCATGATTCCTAGGCCCTTTCTAAGATTCCTAATACTAGGACATGTATCTAGTATTTAGCTCTCATTGGCAGCGAGACAAAAGATGTCAGCTAGGTGTGACTGCATAATGAAAAGAAAATCATGTTTTGCTATCATATGTTTAGATATTTCATTTTATTTATTTATTTACCTATTTTTACCAGTCCCGGGGCTGGAACTCAAGGCCTGAGCACTGTCACCCTCTTTTTTTTTGCTCAAGGCTGACACTCTGCCACTTGAGCCACAGAGCGACTTTTGGCTGTTTTCTGTATGTGTTGTGTTGTGCTGGGGAATAGATCCCAGGGCTTTATGTATACAAGTCAAGCACTCTATCACTAGGCCATATTCCCAGCCCCTGTCTTAGATAGTTTAATTTCTTGCTTTGGAAATATAAAACAGAGATAGATAAATCTTAATCCCAGAGTGTGGTCACCAGCCAATGACCACTGCCACTCCCGACCTTGCCCTTTCTGCCTCTTGCTCAGTCCTGCTGCAAGGAGAGACATGGGTGCCATTCAGAAGAGGGCCAGGTAGGCTACACATGAGGTACAGGGAGATGTGAACAAAGGAGGCTGGCTTTAGCTGGACTGTGATGAGGACTTCTTCTTCTTCTTCTTCTTCTTCTTTTCTTCTTCTTCTTCTTCTTCTTCTTCTTCTTCTTCTTCTTCTTCTTCTTCTTCTTCTTCTTCTTCTCCTCCTCCTCCTCCTCCTCCTCCTCCTCCTCCTCCTCCTCCTCCTCCTCCTCCTCCTCCTCCTCCTCCTCTTCCTCCTCCTCCTCCTTTTTAAAGAAGGTGCTGACTGGAGCTGAGTACCTCAGCTGGAAAAGAACTGAGACTAGGCTAGCCCAGGACACTTTTTTCCGGGAGTCTGTGAATGAAGAGAAGGAATGGTATCCTTAGCCTACAGTGGGCTGTCAGATGCAAAGGAACAGCAAGGGCAAAGGCAGAGTCTCCCTTCTCAGGCACTCTCAGCTCCCACTCTGCAGGACCATCAGGAACTGGGAACCTGGCTTTCCTGGCTGGAGAAGGGCTGCTTCTCTGGAGGCTCTCCCCAGAGTGCTCTGCAGAGTGTCCCTTCCTGGCTGGGAGGCCTCCCTAACCATGGAAACTTCAATTCCTTGAACTCTGAGTACCATCACTTCTTTTCTCTGAAAGCTTCATCAGAGAAGCCCTAAAACAGCTGCCACTGCAGAGGTGACTGCAGCCTGACTTTCCCACCCACTGAGCACTCTCCTCTGACTCCTCCAAATGAACCCTGAAACACAACTCATGAGTGAAATAAAAGAAAAATAGCTTCTGTATGAATTGCTTTCACTTCATGACCATTTATCCCAAATCCCTTTTGTAAAGAGGTATCTATCAGGAAGTACTAGTTTCCTAAAGGTTGAGCTCAATATATGACTCAGTTTCCCTTCCAGTTTTTTTTACTGATTGCCCTTGTGAAGGATTTTTCCTAGACAATTTTGTGTGGCATATGTTAGCAATTAAGCTGAGTAAAACAAGGAGTAATTTACAGGTGACAAGATGAATTAAAAGTCATGGAAATACAGACATGGTAATATATTTTTAGTCCAAGCACTTGGGAAGCTGAGGCAAGAGGAGTTGGAGGCAAGTCTGAGAAACACGCAAAGCAATTCCATCTCTTATTAAACATAGACTCCATCTGCTACAAATGTCCAACTGAATGCAAAAACCTAAAGATTTGTTGTATATGTTTATCATGAAAGAAAGAAAATAGCAAAATGGAGGGTAATCCCAGCTACTTAAAGGTGGAGACAAGAGGATATGGTCTCATTAAGCCCCATGGAAAAGTGTGAGAGCCCTGTCTGATCATAAATATTTAAAAAACATTGGAGGGAGGCTGGGAATATGGCCTAGTGGTAAAGTGCTCGCCTCGTATACATGAAGCCCTGGGTTCGATTCCCCAGCACCACGTATATGGAAAACGGCCAGAAGGGGCACTGTGGCAGAGTGCTAAGCCTTGAGCGGGAAGAAGCCAGGGACAGTGCTCAGTCCCTGAGTGCAAAGCCCAGGACTGGCCAAAAAAAAAAAAAAAAAGTGGCACTGTGGCTCAATTGGTAGAGTGCTAGCCTTGAGCAAAAAGAAGCCAAGGACAGTGCTCAGGCCCTGAGTCCATGCCCCAGGACTGGAAACAAAAACAAAACAAAACATAAAAAGCATTGGAGGAAAGAGTGGGGGGAGGGGTGACATTGTGCAAAAAATGTCCTCTTAGCTGTGCATTGGTGGCTCATGCTTGTAATTCTAGCTTGCTCAACATCTCAAACTTAGTATGCTTATAAAAATTCATGTGACTATTTTGAATTGAATTTAGGTTTTACAAGCTAATATTCCAAGCTTGCTGAAACCTGTGAAACAGCTGTTGTGAATTATTCCATCCAGTGAGACACGTGACTTTCACATTAACAATTTAGCTGCTGATATTTCCAGCCAACTTCCACTACCATATCATGTCAAAGAATCCTGAATCCTTGTTTGGAAATCTTCAATGCCTTGAAATGTTGTTAGGTTCATATTACTCAGCACCTCAAATAGTGATTATATAATAGTTCAATCAAGTTACAACCACTAATATTTAGAAGCTGATACTGCCAGGTAGCGTCTATAGGCATATTGGGTAAAAGAAACTGGAATTCTTCTTCTCAAGACTTCAGGTTAGGGCTGGGGATATGGCCTAGTGGCAAGAGTGCTTGCCTCTTATACCTGAAGCCCTGGGCTCAATTTCCCATCACTACATATACAAAAAATGGCCAGAAGTGGCATTGTAGCGCAAGTGGCAGAGTGCTAGCCTTGAGCAAAAAGAAGCCAGGGACAGTGCTCAGGCCCTGAGTCGAAGCCCCAGGACTGGCAAAAAAAAAAATTTAAATTAAATTAAATTAAATTTACAAAATAAAATTTTAAAAAATGACTTCAGCCCAATGAATCACCTTTACATTCAAGATACTCAGAACCTCAAAGTATGCTCAAGTATGCTTGAATGTGTTCATTTGGCTAACATCAACCATTGAGACTATAGCAGCTGATATTACAAGTTGGCCACCATAGATCCATTTGGTTCAAAGCAGATCAATACAGCTTTTCTCAAAATTAGAACCCAGTTAATCACTAATGGATCCTTCTGCTCAACACCTCAAACTGAGTGAGACTGCAAGAAATCACACAGCTAATTTGAACCACTTAGGATTTGTAAGCTGATACTCTTGGTTGGCTGAAGCCTGCCAATTGAGTTGAAAGGAGACTGAAACAGCTGTTGTGAATTATTCCATCTGGTGAAAGGCTGTTAGCTTCACATTATATCCCACTTCAAACTGAGTGAAAGTGTATGAGTTCATTTGACTAGAAACAACTGTTTAGTATTTAGAGGCTGGTATTTCCAGTCATCTTCCATTAGCATATCAGGTGAAAGAAACCTAAATGTTTGTACTGAAATCTTTAATGCAATAAAATGCTCTTAGGTGCATGTTGCTCAGCACTTCAAATTGAATAATTTTGTAATAATTCAGTCAGCTAACATGAACATTTTAGTATTGAGAAGCTGATTTTGCCAGTCAGCTTAATAGGTGTATGAGGTAAAAGAAGTCTGAATCCTTTACCTGAAGACTACAAGCCAGCAAAAATGCTCTTGAGTTCAAGTTACTTAGTACCTCACACTGAATGATTTTGTCCTAGTGGAATTGTCTAACATCAACCATTTGCTGTTTCAAAGTTGATATTGCCAGGTAGTTTCCATAGGCATAATAGGCAAAAGAAACAACCTGAAGCCAGTGAAATACCATTGGTTCACATTGTTCAAAACCAAGTGATCTTGAAAGCATTCTTTCAGTGAAGACAGACTGTTTAGAATTTAGAAGATGATATTCCAAGTTAGCCACCATGACTCCATTCACGCCAAAGCAGTTTGATACAGCTTTTTGCAATAAGATGACACAGGGAAACACTATGGACTTCTCTTGCTCAACCCCCTAAAGTGAGAGAGCTGTTGTGGCTACTTTGAATGAATTAGCAATCATAGGCTGATATTCCGTGTTCGCTGAAACCAAGCAATTAAGTTGAAGTGACACTGAAACAGTAATTAAGCATTATTCCAGTCATTACAACATTGTGAACTTCACATTATTCCAGACTTCAAATTGAGTGAAAGTGTAAGAGTTCTGTTGGCTAACAACAAATGTTTAGTATTTAGAGAATGATACAGGCCTACGTAGAGATAACCTTAACCATATGCAAAAAAACCCTCTAAGATGCCAAATTGTAACAGAAAGTAAAGTACTGTAGTTTCTTTTAAATTTCACATGTATTTTGCTTCTGGTTGTTTCTACAGAAGTCATTTCTACCCTAAAGCTTACCCTTCCCTAACATTAACCCTAACCTGAACTCAAAAACTCGGCCTAACCATACCTAATGACCTGTGAATTCTATAGGAGAAAAAAGAAAAAACTTTTTTTATATCCTTCTGATATGAATGCACTTGATTCTTGTTAAAAATATATATTGAAATGAACTCCATGAAATGGAAGTAAGACTCCTTTTTGTTGTTGTTTCGATTTTCTTTTCATTTTGTCTTCTTTGTTCAGTTAGCTGTCTTTGGAAGGGTGAGTGGGTCTCAGAAATGAAGGGACAAAGAGGAAACAAATGCAGCAATGATACTCACTAGACACTATGTTGAAGATGAGCCACACAACTTGTGGGTAGAGACAGGAGGGAAAAACTGGGAGTGAAGAAAGGGGTGATGCTGTCCCAAAAGAAACGTCCTCCTTACCTCACTATAACCTGACTGTACATCACCATTATAATAATAGTTTAAAAAAAAAAACCAACTAACTTCTAGAAATTTGGAAGTGCAGCTGTGGGTCAAATGTTAGTCTTCAGCAAAAGGAGCTCAGGGACACAGCTTACTAAGTAGGCAAGAATTTCTCAGTTTCCTTAGAAATGGCAGAGTTGATAGAAAAATTATATTCTTTCCTGAAAGCAGACCGTCAAACTGAATGTGCTGCTTCTCCTCCTCTGACTCCAGCTCAACTATAATCTTGACTAGAAAACTAAGGATTAATCTCTACCAGCAGTCCATGGTCCATTTGTAAAGCTAGCTCTTGAATTGACCAGGTGAGAAGAGTCTCTCATAGTAAGAACAATCAGTTGCTTTCAACAGAATGACCTCCTAAAGAACTGTGTTAGGCGGGGATTGTGGCTTAGCAGTAGAGTGCTCGCCTAGCATGCATTAAACCCTAGATTTGATTCCTCAAGCACCACATAAACACAAAAAGCCACAAGTGGTCCTGTGGTTCGAGTGGTAGAGTGCTAGCCTTGGTCAAAAGACACTCAGGGACAGCATCTATCCAGGCCTTGAGTTCAAGCCCCAGGACTGTCAGGGGAAAAAAAAGAACTCTGTCAAAGGCACCTAATATCCATATTCTAGTAATTAAGCCACTAGAGGTCTAACAAAAATAATTTCTCTGAGAAAAGGAACTTAAGGGCTTCATGGAACATATTCCTTAGCAGACTGAGAAATTGACAAACTATTAATTTGATTATTTTCCACTAGTTATCTTCTCATCCCAAATTCACCATTCTTCCTTCCTTCATGGAGTTTGAAGTATTTGAGCTGATCCTCTGGCTTTGCTGATGTTGTCACAAACCCCAAATACCTGCCTAAATGTGGACTCCCTTTATTAGGCATGGATATATGGGTCACTCTACAGCCTCATTAGTTTTAGCAGGGACTTTCACCATATTGGTGCTGTCTTGAAGTCAGTTGATGAAATGAGTGTATTAATCACCTGTGGGTGAGCAAACCTTCCTCCCAAGGAAAGCAGGTATAACAATTGAGAGCTACATTTTTCATTGTAATTTAGATAAGAGTAAATACTCAGATAACACCCTTTATATATTTGGTTTTTTTGACCAACTAATAAGGAATCATCTTTGTTGTATCTAAAAAATACATTTTTCTTGATACCAATTGTAAAGATTACACAGAGACACCCTTCCATCTTTCCTAAAATGATGGATTATTGGTGGGAGTGCATTTCCCACATTTATGAAGGTTTGACACTGATGGGTTTATGGGATTTACTCCTTGCCTTTTAACTCCCTTCTTGTTTTTCTTTTTCCAGAAATGTTTTTATTATTCACAGAAAAACACATAAATAAGAAAAACTAAAACCCTCAAAGCATGACCAGGCCCTGGTGGCTCACAGCTGTAATGCTAATTACTCAGGAGGCTGAGATCTGAACATCATGGTTCAAAGTCAGGTCAGGAAAGTCCATGAGACTGTTATTTCCAACTAACCCTCAAAATGCTGCAAGTGGAGCTAATATTCAAGTGGTACAGCAGTATCCTTGATCCAGGAAGCTCAGGGAAAGTTCTCAGCCCTGAGTTTAATCCCCATGATAAAGCATAGAGAATATAGAGAATTATACAAAAAGAAAGACTCTACCAAGTAACTAAAGCAGAGATGAACTCCCTGTCCTCCAGCCCAGAAGATAGAAAGTGCAGAGCTTCCACGCAGGATGTCCATTTTGGACATGTGCCACGTGTGGCTGCATAATTAAAGAGCAGAGCATGAGAAAAACGAAGAGTTCCTCTTCAAAGTATCACAGTAGCTACAGGTTGTGTTGTCACCATGCTGAATGAAGGACTGACTTACAGGCAAGGTACCAAGTGACTGGCAGGTTATGCATCCAACTCTGACAGTGGCACTCAGTCTGGGTGTCAACCTGGTTTAGCCTTAAAGTTTTCTGAAGAATGCTTCCCCTTACATCCTTCTTATTCTAGTCCTGGTATTGAAACTGAATGTCTTGCACTGACTCAGCTTGCCTTGGTGCTCTAACTCTTGAAAAATGCCTCTGGCTTGGCCTTTAGCTGGTTATCTTGGAGACAGAGTCTCCTGGACTTTCTTGCCTAGGCTGCTTTTGAGCTGTTATTCTCCAGATCTCAGTCTGTTCACTATATAGGATGACAAGCCTGAGCCATCATGCGATGACACACCAATGGAAATGAAATCACACAAGTGATTGTACTTTAATGTGCGATATTGAGGGTTGGTTAGTCTTTTCACACAGGTGTACAACAGTTCTGAGCTCAACCCTCCTGGTGGTCAGCACTGCGATAACAGCAGGGATCATTTTTTTTAATTGGACTGATATTTTATATTATTGCAAGAGTTAAATATATATATATTGTGTAAGAATCTTATAACAAACAACACTGGAAGTATTTTCTTTTTTCCCCTGGTGTGAGGCAGGCAAGGGGAAACAGATGAAATGGGGAGGTGGCCTGGGAAGGTGGTGGGGCTTGGCAAGGGCATTGCCCCAAACTGGAATCCAGGACTCCTTTTGAATAAAGTGAAGACTGCGGCACTACAAGGAAGGCAGAAATAAGGAAAAAAGCCACACTACTTATTTCAAAGCTTTGGATATGCTGCTAAGTCAAGGATGATGAGTACTGGACCTGAAGGCTAAATGGAGCCTCTATTTTCTTTTTGCATTTGCCATTGTCAGAACTGGAACAGAAATTTAGAATGCACAGTGTGGCAACAATTTCTAGCAAAAGGCTTCATCGCTGTAAAATAAAATGGGCCATCTTAAGGACAAGACACTGTGTGAGTTCCCTGTGCTTCAGAGAAACCATCCACTCAACTTGGAATCCAGATCCAAGCACAGTGGACATTAAAGCAGGGGAGACATTGTAAAGCCATGAGGTCTTAGTTTGCAAATGAGAAGGTGCTGCTATTGTATGGCACAGTGGGCCAATCTACAATGGCACACAGTATGTAGAAGATCAAGTTCCCCATATTTAAGTATATACCAACTCAGATTTTAATTACATACCATGCTTTAATTATGTACCAACTCATGTTTTCTTGCAAGAAATGTGGAGAAATCTTGCTGAACACAGGCTTTGAACTCAAGCCTCAGGACTGGTACCAAAAAAGTAATGAAAGGAAAGAAAATGGGAGGATCTGGTAAAACAACAACAAGAACATCAACCACAACTAAACCCACCAGACTTCTGTTTTTCCCACCTAGGAAAACATTACACTAGTAAATCATTGACCCTGGCTCCACATTGTCATGGGTCTTGGGACAATAACTGTTTCCAAGGAAAAAATGACCCTGCACAAAAGCATAAATGAAAGTGTAGTCCGTTCAGGAGAGGATTCCAATGGTGTAACTTCTATGAACAACTGAATAGAGTGACAAGGGTGGAATGCTGATGTCAAGGGAAGGGGTTAGACACACAAAGAGAGGAAGAAGGGTGGGCAAATGCAGTCATAATAGTTCATGTGAATGTGTGAAAATGGAATTGGAAAAATTGAGGTGATGGGGTTTTGCAAAGAAAAAGGTTGACATTTATCAATCTTACATTGTACTCATAACCTAGGGTGTGGGTTTTAACCCATTTGTACATCAACTTAATATAATAGTAATAATAATAATAAATATAGTGGTGTGTTGTACTCATAAACTGATATGTACTCATAAACTGAATTGAAATGCTTTCTACAACTACTTAGAGATTCGCGTTTAATTTTAAAAAAATTCATTATTGAGATGAGCACCAGTGGTTCATGCCTGTAATCATAGCTACTCAGGATGCTGAGATCTGAATTTCCCTGCCTCATATCCTTCCTTTCTCCTTTGAAATTATAATATTGTCATTATTTATCACAGCCTACTTTAATATTCTTTTTTTTTTTTTTTTTTTTGCCAGTCCTGGGTCTTGGACTCAGGGCCTGAGCACTGTCCCTGGCTTCTTTTTTTTGCTCAAGGCTAGCACTCTGCCACTTGAGCCACAGCGCCGCTTCTGGCCGTTTTCTGTATATGTGGTGCTGGGGAATCGAACCTAGGGCCTCGTGTATCCGAGGCAGGCACTCTTGCCACTAGGCCATATCCCCAGCCCTACTTTAATATTCTTGAACACACATTTTACTGACTCCCACATTGCCAATTAGGATGCTCACATTGACAGCCTGTGAAGCTGCTGTGGCTTGGGCATCATTCTTATAGTGTGAAATCACCACAGCATTCATGACTTGCAAAGCCTTAATCTCTGGCAATGCTAAAAGTTATTCTCCCCACAAACATTCTAATCTCTATAACTTGAGATTCTAAAAGTTATATGATATGAATGAATTCCACTACTCATCATCTACTAATTAGTATGGAATATCTGTTTATCCATTATTTCATTTTAGGTTTACTTTGAAGCAACCCTAATTCTGACTCTCTTCTTCATTCCCTGAGAATCAATGTAGCCTTGGAGACTTGGTTTCAGCTTCCCTTCCGAGCCACGGGTCTCCAGGAGAGGAGGACGCACGTGCCAACTGCGCCCTCTGGTGGCAAGTGTCATGCGCTGCACCCCGGGTAACGAGGAGGACGATGCCCACGCGCTCAGCACGCCCTCTGGTGGCAAGTGTCCGACGCTGCACCCCAGCGCCTTCCGAGAGAGCCGGCGGGGTGGGGCGGGCGGGGAGACAGCCGGCGGAGCGGGGAAGCAGGCATCTGCCCACCTACCGAAGGCTCCACGGGAGCGGGTTCGGGTGCCTTAGCCCAGCCCCTGCCCTCCACCTCATCTGGGCAGCTTGTCGTGTGGGAAATGAGACGCGAAGAGATTCTTCCTCAAAATGCCGTCTCCAAGCGGCCCTGCCCTGCCCGCCCCTGCCCGCCCCTGCCTTTCCATTCAGCCAGGCGGCGTGAGCATCCGGTGGCCCCCGCACACTTCAGGGCCGCCCAGACTCCCGAACCCGCGCTGTCCCCGCTCTGACACTCGGCCCCGAGCGCCGTGCCCGGGTTTCCCGCGCCCTGCGGGCGCCCCAGCGAAGCTCCTGCACGGGAGCCCGGGACGGACCCCACGGGGAGCCCGGGATGGACCCCGCGGGAAGACAGGGAGACGGGGACGGATCTCACGGGGATCCCAGGACAGACCCGTGGGGAGCCCGGGACAGACCTCACGGGGAGGCGGGGACGGATTCCGCTCCCCGGCGCGGCGCCCCCTGCGGGACTGTCCGGGGCATGGCCTTGGGACGACAACTCCCAGCCGCTTCTGACGGGCACTGGAGAGCGAACCTGGGGCCTGACCTCAGGCGACACTGGAGGCGGGGCCAAGCCTACGCAGTGTGGCCGGCGGGGCGGGAGGGAGTCGGGGGCGTCCGCACGGAGCCGGGCCGGGAGATTCCGGCGGTGCCAGCTCCCCGGACGGCGCCGCCCAGGCCCGTGTGGATGCTGCTCAGCGCTTCCCACCTCGCCCGGACTCCGCTGCAGGTGTGGACCGTGCTTGCGCCGCGCCCTGAGCCCACGCGCCCCCGACCCCGAAGGCCGCCCGTTCCCTGCCCGCGCCGTGCCTCCCGGGCGGCGAGTCAGAGCCGAGGCTTCTGCCTGGGTTCGCGTCTCCTCGGGCCGGCAGAGGCGGCCTCCGAGGTCGCAGACGGGTTCTCCAGAGCGTTCGGGATGTACGCCCTGCGAGGTGGAATGAGAGATGAAAAGTGACACGGAATGCGCCCGGCGAGGTGGAATGCGCCCGGCGAGGTGGAATGCGCCCGGCAAGGTGGGATGCGCCCGGCGAGGTGGGATGCGCCCGGTGAGGTGGGATGCGCCCGATGAGGTGGGATGCGCCGGGTCAGATGCTGCGTGGCCGCGTCTTCGTTTTTGACCCCGCACCCCTGTAGCCTCTCCCGCCGCTTTCTTTTTCCTTTTTTTTTTTTTTTTTTTTTTTGCCAGTCCTGGGCCTTGGACCCAGGGCCTGAGCACTGTCCCTGGCTTCTTCCTGCTCAAGGCTAGCACTCTACCACCTGAGCCACAGCGCCGCTTCTGGCCGTTTTCCATATATGTGGTGCTGGGGAATCGAACCAAGAGCTTCATGAAGTGTAGGAGGCAAGCACTCTTGCCACTAGGCCATATTCCCAGCCCCTTCTTTTTCCTTCTTGTTCTTCTTGTATAGGCAGCTTGTTATTAACACGGTATTTGGGCCAATTGGTCACCAATTGAAGTATGGAAAAGTTGGAAGGTCACTGTGAATGTGACTGTTTCCTAGCCGATCTCAGCTCTTGCGGTGGTGTCTGTGCAGCAGAACTGCCCTGAAGTCAGAAGAGCGCCATGTGGATATTGAAGGAAAGGTACACATAAAGTTAGATAATCTTCATACTTTGCATTTCCCACCTACTGACTATCAATTCTGGTCACTTGAGTCTTTTTGGTTTCAAGTAGCAAAAGATTTAAAATTTGCATATGTTGGCAATTAAATAGCAGGTTTAGTGCCCTTCCAGGCAGTACACTTTGTCATTTATCATGCTAAGAAATGGATTTGTTGTTGGACAGGCAAACGAAAGGGTACAGGGTGAAATATGTATAATTTCATAAACGTGCATGAAGTATATTGAAGAACATCAAAGCTGGTTTTGAAAGAGATGCATGCATATATTTGTGTTTTATTTGCACTTGTTTGTGAATGGATTAATGATAGATAATACTGTTTGTGACTATTTCGTGCCTTCCAAAAATACTTTATCGAATGTATGTATACATACATATATATTATGTGTGTATGTGTGTGTGTGTGTGTACCCACAGATATGAATAGATGTATGTTTGGTTTTTTAAGTGTTGGGAAGGAACTCAGGGCCTTGTGACATCTAGGCAGGATATTTTATTACTGAGCTACATCCCAACTCTAAAAACAATTTTAATGTTAGAAATCCTACACTTCAAAGCCTGCCTAAAGTGTCAGTAGCAAGTCCAAACGCAATCATGTCAAGTGTAAGAAGCAGATTGTTCTTTGCTTTGTCTGAATCATATGGTACTAATTATTGTGTCTTTGTATGTATAATTCTTTACTATTTTATTTGCATTTTGTTAAGTAGTTGTAAGAGTTATTAAAGTAGGTAGCGAATAAAGGAGAACGCCACACAGTTTTCAGGCTGGAGAGAAAAGTTTATTACCAAACTTCTTGCATGTGGCCTAGGTGATGCTCAACCACCAAGAAGGAGCAACCTCGCCCCACCCTGCCTTATCTAGGGCAGGGTCAGGAGGTGTGGCCAGGTGGATTAGGATGTGACTTCAGGGAAGGGGGAAATAACTGCCTCTGGATATGCTTGTTACCCAGGTGGGGGCATCTGAATGGAGCCATTCTGGGGCAGGACCTTACAGTAGTCATTGATTTTGAAAAAGACTTTATGCATATGGGTCAGTTAATGTGTATATTTTCAAAAGTTAGACATTCTTAGTGTAAGATATGAAATTATAGTATTTAAGTAGTCTGTTTTCAGGCCTTGGAATGAATGTTGACTAACTTGGAAAGAGCAGCACAGGAGTTGGTCCAGGTTTGGAAGGGGTGGTGGGACATGCAGAGACAGGAAAGGTCATGTTGGGGACAGAATCACAGCCTTCTCAGTGTGCTCCTGCACTTGGCCTTTGAGAGGGAGAAAAGGACTTTAAGTAGAGCCTGGAGAAGGCAGTTTAAGTCATCTTTTCTTTTTATTTATCTCCTTCACCAAGACATAGTTGTTTATCCCCAAACCTTACTTGTGGCAGTATTTCTTATATATATTTTGATAGCCCATTATTAGATATATACATTTTTTGGATATATTTTAGTTTTCATTAGTATCTTTATCTCAAACCGAGGATCTCATGCATACATTACAAATGCTGTACAATTATGTCATATCTCCAACTTATAGTCTATTTTTTGCCTATTAGGAATTTCTTACACTTTTATGTCATGATAACCCCTCCCCGTATCTCCAAATACTTGTGAAATAACAGTGAGGAGACTTTCCTGTTTACAGTGAAAATCTAGTGAGGAGACTTTCCTGTTTATAGTGAGAATCTAGTGAGGAGACTTTCCTGTTTACAGTGAGAATCTAGCACTAAAGGCAGCTGGTCTAGCAAGTCTCCTAAGGGAGACTTGCTAAGTAGGGGGAAAAAGGAGATTCTCACAACAACTGGTGGCTTCCTTTGGCCCACAAACACCAGAAACTCCTTTCTGGGAATGTGTTCCCAAGGGCCTATTAGTGTGCTAATGAGGCATCAGAGTAACCGTGCCGGGGCTAAATTTTTCCACTGGTTGGAGACTTTAATTCTCCAACACCCATACACTCTTTAGTTTCTTTGAGGAAAGATGCACCAGAGTATCTTTCATTACAATCAAGAGTATCCTTCCTTGACTACAGTTCCGTGGCTGGGCATGCTCCTCCATGGAAGCATGGTAGAGACCAATAGTTTATTATTAGTGAAGCAAAGTTGGCATGTATGGCCCCAGAAATTTCAGGGTGTTCCTGCTTGCTGAGCTTCTGTCAGGGAGGTCTGAGGGTCCCTGTGCACACAAGGTATGGACAGATGTCCATGCCTGCCTGAGATAAGTGTTCCTAAATAGTATAACTTTGTTTTTTGGCTAAATTTGAAGTGTTTTGTTTTGCTTTCAGTCTCTCCATTTTCAAATGTGAGGGTTTTTTTTTAAAGATCTTAATAATCTTATTTCCAGAACTTATGAAATATTTTTTCAAGCAGAAATAAGGTGAGAGGGAGTTCCCTTATCTTCTCACCTTTTCTCTCCTCTCCAGCTGTATTCTCAAAAGGGAAAATTTATTAAATCACATAATCATAAATTAATCTAAAATCATATGTCATCAGTTAGAGGTTTTATGAATGCCTTGAGGACCTGGACGGCTTCTGTCTCTGCTGATTGTGATTTCTGTTGTATTCCTGCCCTGCCTTTTACCATTCCTGTGGACTGTCAAGAAGCCCAGGGTTTATTTCACGGCAGAAAACTGGAATTCAACATCTGGACAGTTGCAGAAAATGGACACTAGGTGGCGAGCGCTCACCGTAACATTGGTGTGGAGAGGGAGAACACTGATGTCAGGACTTGACCCTGGGCTCCGAGTGACTTTCCTGGCACCACAGTTTGGCTGTACTAGTTCTATCTTCTACCTGGATCATTCAGCACAGTACAGATACTGCAAGGTCCTCTCCCTGAGGGCTCCATGTAGATGCCCCCACCTCATTAAGTCTCCACCCAGTTACCTGGGTAACCTGCAGACCTGGAGGCAGTTACCTCCCCTTTCCCTGAGGTCACATCCTAATCCACCTGGCCATACCCCTTGCCCCTGCCCTAGATATAAGGCAGGGCTGGGTGGGGTTTGCTAGCAAAATTGTTTTTCTAACCAACTACATGGTTCTAAAATATTGGGCAAAAAAAATGTTATTTACTATTGGAATTCCAAAAGAGTCTACTGCTGAAATTCATTTTTGCATGCTGTAAAACCTATGTGCACAGCGTGTATGCCTGTGTAAATGTCATTTGTTAGTATGTCCATCTAGCTATATATCTGTGCTAAAACTCATCACATCTACTGAGTTTTGTCATTGCAGAATTCTGGCAAGTATTTGGTCAATTCTTGAAAAGGTACAGGTAAGCTCTAGGCCCCTTGGTCTCCTTGTTCTTTTAATTGGAAATCAAAAAAGGGCTTTTGTGGCAAAGACTCCTTGGATTGCAGTTCGAAGCCAGCCAGGGCAGAAAATCTCTCTCAAACTCCATCTTCCAACTAACCAGCAAAGAGCCAGGCTGGAAGCATGGCTGAAGAGACTGATCTCTTACCAGCCAAATGATGGAAGTGGAGCTGTGGCTCAAGTGGTAGAGTGCTAACCTCGAGCAGAAGTGCTCAGGGACAGTGCCCAGGCCCTGAGTTCAAACCCTGTGAATGCCAATGGGGGCAAGCCATCCCAGCAACAAGCACTTAGACCCCTGGGACTCAGCCAGTTCAGGGAACAAGGATCATGGAGAGGAGTAAGAGGAGAATTATGTCACATCCTAAATGGAGTCATTTTGTCTCACCCTTTCAAAATTAATCAGAGCCGGGGGATCAAGAGATAGTAGCTTGTCCATCTAATGTCCATGCCTGAGTATAAGAACTGTCCAAGTCATCCCATTATTAATTTTGTGCCCTAAGCCCTTCCTTTTGCCTTAATATTTTTTTTCCCAGCCCCTACCTCATGAGACTTCTTCCAGGCTTCATTCAAGGACTGGCATCTACCACCAAGGGACCCTGCTGCTCGCCTTCTCCAGGAGGGGCCATATTTCTGCCCTTTACCCCTAATGCTGATGCCCCTTGCCAGCAGGAAGCAGCCAGAGTCTTCGCCCTTTTTCATAACTATTAAAAGGCTGGAATGTTAGGTCCTATCCCTGAGGGCTCCATGTAGATGTCCCCACCTCATTAAGTCTCCACCCAGTTACCTGGGTAACCTGCAGACCTGGAGGCAGTTACCTCCCCTTTCCCTGAGGTCACATCCTAATCCACCTGGCCACACCCCTGGGCTGGGTGGGGGTCGCTCTTTCTCTCCCTTCTCTCTAGCCTTGGATCATCTTGGCCACAGGCCAGCAGTTTGGTAATAAACTTTCTCTTGCCTGAATACCGCGTGGCGTTCTCCTTTACCGGCTACCTACTTTAAAAACCTAACAGATACCTGTGTGTTTGTACTGTAGCTTCCAAGTTCCAAATGAAAGACATTTTGCAATGTAGAAAATTAGTCTCCTGGCCAGGTGGTGGTGGCTCCAGCCTATAATCCTGGAGACCAAGGATACTGAGAGACAACTGAGGATCACAGTTCCAAGACACCTGTGTAAGGAGAAGTAAGTCTGAGTCTTATCTACAATGAACTGCCAGGAAACGAGAAGTGGCATTGTAGCTCAAAAGTGGTAGAAAACTAGCCTTGTTCAAATGAAAAGCTCAGGGACAGGTCCTCAGGCCCTGAATTCTCACCCTGTGGCTAAGAGAGAGGTAAATAAACACAGATTAGACCTTTTAAGAATTATCAGTCTTATTTGTGTGGGTTAGTATCTGTAATTGTTTAAAGGATACCGTAAAAGAGTTAGAATGCAGGGGCTGGGGATATGGCCTAGTGGCAAGAGTGTTTGCCTCGTATAAATGAGGCCCTGGGTTCGATTCCCCAGCACCACATATACAGAAAATGGCCAGAAGTGGCGCTGTGGCTGAGCAAGAAGAAGCCAGGGACAGTGCTCAGGCCCTGAGTCCAAGCCCCAGGATTGGCAAAAAAAAAAAAACCCAAAACAAAACAAGAGTTAGAATGCACCAGTTTTGCTGGAGTTCCAACACAATATTGCCCCTCCCCTGCACAATATAACCAAGCACTCATATCCAAAACCATATCCAAAATTTGCTCTGCTTCCAATCCTGAGGTTTAGTAGCTACTGTCCTCCTTCCCTCCCTGTAAGGTTTATTAAAGTAGGTAGCCAAGGAAGGAGAACACTATGAGCTATTCAAGCAGAAAAGAAAAATTTACTCCTGAACTGCATGGCCAGAGAGAAGGGCTGGCCCAGGCTATGCCTTATGAAAGGTAGGGGCCTATACCACAAAAAAAAAAAAAAGTACAAAAGTGAAGCAGTGAGGCAGAATCTTACCTTTTCTCCACCTGATGTTGGGAATGTATATGTTGGTTAACTCATATTTTTCATTGCTCTCTGTAAGTCTAAAAATGAAAAATGCAAAATTGCATGAGTATTCATCTTGCAATTATATATTTGTGTTAGTATGTGGGTGAATCCACAAATGTGAAATTGATAAATGAGGAAAAACTTTGCATACATGTATTTCTGCATACACATGTGCATGTGCACATGTGCATGTGTGTTTTTAGGAATGTATTAAGATATTGTTGAATTATGGTTAATATTTTATTTTTCTATCAATATTATCTAAGGAAGCATTATTAAAATGAAGTTAGACCTGATTACAATAGCATTGTTTAGATGCAGTCTGAGGGAATTAACTCATTCCTTCCAATTTTTTACTAACAAACTCCAGCATATCACCTTATTTGTTTAATACATTACATGTCTTTGATTTTTTATTCATATACTAATTTTATATAATTGTCTAAGATGATTTATTCAACCCAGTCTTTGAGGCAGTTTTGAAATGGCATTCCTAGGATGAAAAGGTAACTGTTTTGTAAGAATTTGTGATCAAATCAAATAGGCCTCCAATCATCTTTCTTTTCTCTTATACTTGTCACATATCTAGTCCAATTCAAGCTAAAAGGCCAGAACAAATATTGCTGTACGTTGTGTATTCAGCATCTATCTGTATGTCACCTTAGACAGCCTGCCATAGATGATGCACTCACCCATGAACCTTTGGGGATCCTCGAGGTTTGCCAACATACAGGTAGTGACCTTGACCTCATGGAGCACCCATTACATTCTGGCCCTGCACTCCAGGCCCCATGGATACAGAAGAGTTCCCTTGGAAATGTCAATGCTGTAAGTATGCACCAATTATCAATTATAGTCATGCTATAAGGACAGTGGCATGGGAAGAGTTGTTCTGTGAAAAACCTCAGAATGTGAACTTGAACATCATGTTCAGACAAAACTAATGCCTGCAATTCATTTCAGTGGTACTACACTTGAAGGGCAAGTCAATCCCTTTTAATCTTAAATGAAAACAAGGTAACTATCGTTAAAAGAGGGAATTAGAGCTTAAGGGCCTACAGTACTGTTTCCTCTCATTTTACAGAAAAGTCAACTGAGACTCAAGATTAAGAATCAGCTCCCCCTGGCCTTTTACCCAGAAAGAGCATTCCATTTGGGATTGAGAGCACAGACTGCAGATAGACTAGCTAGTTTCTAAACTGGCTTATAATCCTAGATCTGCCACTTGTGATCTTAACAAAGATTGTTTCAGTTCTCTTTAACCCCTTTTCCCTTTGTGAATCAGAGGTAGTACTAGTATCTACCTCATGGGATTGTTGAAAGAAACAAGTGAACACTATCTCATTAATAAATGTGAAGTGTTCTGAATAATTACTAAGCAAGTGGCAACCGTCTATTGGGTAAGACTTTCAGAATTTTCCTAATGCTCTTTTTCTTCTCTTTAAAAAATGTTTTTCTTCTGTGGACCCAAAGTGCATCTCATATATGCAAGTTGTGCCTAAGTGGCATAAATATTTTGTCAAATATTTTGAGCTAGGGTGTAGCTCAATTGCTCTAGTCTAACAGGTGAGAGGCTTTGGGTTTCATACTAGTATGGCACACACATGCATGTGGGTATAAGCGGAAAAACATTTAAAGAATATGTGTGTTTGAGCACATTAGAAGTAACTAGTATGCAAATGTCCTTTTAGACACACAATTATTATCATTAAAGGTGTGATCTAGTACCTCCCTACATTGAGAAAGATGCAGCTAATTGATTCCCTTTGTCAGCAAATGAATATTGCCAAACTTGTCAATTTAAAATAGCAAATAACTGCTGAGCTATCATTCCTGACTTTTGAAACTACTTTAATATCAAATTAATACTCGATTAAGATCAAAGCTTTTGGGCTGGGAATATGGCCTAGTGGCAAGAGCGCTTGCCTCCTACACATGAAGCTCTGGTTTCGATTCCCCAGCACCAGATATATGGAAAACGGCCAGAGGGGTGCTGTGGCTCAGGTGGCAGAGTGCTAGCCTTGACCGGGAAGAAGCCAGGGATGGTGCTCAGGCCCTGAGTCCAAGGCCCAGGACTGGCCAAAAAAAAAAAAAAAAAATCAAAGCTTTTGAAAACTATTTAATGTCTCAACTTGCTTTCTGTAAAGTTTTGTTAGAAAAATTCATGTTTGGTTATTTGTTCCTATTTCTCTTAGAGTTTATAGTTGAAAACCCATGGGATGATGACTTGATTCTTAAACTTTTATCTGGGCTTTCTAAACCAGTGAGTTCCTACCCAAATGCTTTTGAACACCAGTATAGACTTCCAGCCATCAAGCCCAAGACTGAATTCCAATTGGATGAGAATTAAAATGGAGAATATAGTTTTGAAGTCTTATTTGCTTGTGCAAAATTAATGTGTATATGAGATGGTAAAAATAATATATCCTGGAACACATAGCGAAACCAGTTAAACCAGAAGGAAGTGTGGTATTTAGTAAATACTAACATACTGTGGGTTTTTATTTGTGACAAGTCTGTTCTAGTTATGTAAAGAGCCAACATTCCAGGCTCTAGTGGCTCATGTCTGTAATCCTTGCTACTCAGGAGGCTGAGATCTGAAAATTGTGATTCAAAGCCAGCCCAGGCATCAAATCCAGGGATACTCTTATCTCCAATTAATTACCAGAAAAGTCAGAAGTGGCACTGTGGCTCAAGTGGTAAAGAACTATCTCTGTGCAACAAAAAAAGCTCAAGGACAGTGCACAGACCCTGAATTAAAGCCCGAGGATCAGCACTCCCCTCTGCTCTTCCCCAAAAAAGGTAACCACAGGGCAACTAGATGTAGATTGCACAGAACTTTGTCCTTTGTTGTGAAAACATATACATTGTCCCAAAACATTATTGACTCTTTATAACTGATTTTTTACATGTTGTTACTGACATCTCAAGAGTCATACAATGCAGAAAGCATGGGTACCCTTTCTTATTTTTTTAATTTAATTTTATTGCCAAGGTGCTGTACAGAGGGGTTACTGTTAGATACGTAGGATAATGAGGACATTGTTGTCAATCTTGTCACCCCCACCCTCATTTTTCTCCCACTTTCTCTCCTCCCCCAACAGTGGTACCCTTTGTAAAATGTGAAAACCTTGCTGAGAAGGAGACACATGCCCATGGCCACACAGCTCAGTGTTCTGAGACATCAGAGCTGCACTTGCACCTCTGTGCCAGAAATTTGCTAAGAGGCCTCTTTGGTGCCAGGAATTTTTTTTCACTTTTCGTCTAGACCTTTCCCAATGTATTATATCTACTTTGTTTATTAGAGCAGTTGAATACCAAGAAAAATTGTACAGATTATTCATTGTGCTATAGTCATTAATAATTCAAGCATTTTTGTCATTTTAACACCTGTCTTCCAAGGTTCTTTGCTAGTCACATCAATTATCTTCTTGGAGAAAGAGCTTTTGCCCATAGCTATAAAGCTACCCTTGGAGATGAGAATGGGGCTAAAAATCAGCAGAAATATATTTTAAAGGTAAATGATCTGAGTAGGTTACTATTTAAGCGATATAGAATTAAATTTCATAGCAAAAGGTATTTGCCTTTTTTTCCTTTAAACTGTGTTTTCATTGAGATCTGAAGTGAACAATTACATAAGAGCTATCCTGGGAAGTCTCAGAATTGCCTTGCCACTAAAATGATCTTGTAGTTGTAAGCCTCATGTTGCAAAACAGTTCATACTTTATCATCATTTTCTACACCATGTCCTTCATTGGGATGGATGGACATTGTTTTCTTGATATTCTTTCCACAATGTGAGATGCGATATGAATACCATTATCTGATCTGTATTGCAAGTCCAGAAGCCTGCCAACCCCTGGGAATTCTAGCTTGGGACCCAGCTAGAGAGACTGAAGCCAAACATGGAATCCATGTTTATCAAATTCTCTTCTGCCCACTTATCCCAGCTCAGGATACCATTTTCATTGTTTCTAGAATGCCATTGTTCTCTATAAAAATACCCCTGAAAACGTGATGTCCCAGTGTCTTGTCATCTCTTTTACTATGAAATGCTCCACATGACTGAGTAAGTTCACAGCTGTGAGATCATTAATGGAGACTTTAAGCCAGAAAATTTCATCCAGGGAAACAGGCAAGTGCAATGAGACAGGCCTCCTTCACACTTCTCTAGTAGCTTTCTCAGTTTGTACTAATGCATCTTGGTCCTTGTTTTTGTTTAATCTAGATTTTTTTAAAAAAAATTTTTTTTGGCCAGTCCTGGGCCTTGGACTCAGGGCCTGAGCACTGTTCCTGGCTTCTTTTTTTTGCTCAAGGCTAGCACTCTGCCACTTGAGCCACAGCGCCGCTTCTGGCCGTTTTCTGTATATGTGGTGCTGGAGAATCGAACCTAGGGCCTCGTGTATCCAAGGCAGGCACTCTTGCCACTAGGCTATATCCCCAGCCCTAATCTAGATTTTTGGAACATAATGATGATGATTTAGTTGCTGTCTTGGTGCTGATTGACCTGGGGCAGAGTATAGATATCAGACTTTTTCCAAAGGAAACAACATTTATGGCCAAGTGTGGAACTTCTAGTTTTCAGTATACAGAATTGCTCAGTAACAAGCCATGAAACTACCAGGTATGGGAGTAAAAGAAGAGCTTGAAAACATGTTCCTATAGCTCTCCCATTAGATGTTCTAAGTGAAATTGGAGTTCTATTTAGTGTGAACTGGTGTTTTGAACAGATGAAGGAAAGGTCTGTGAACCCTTCAAAAGGAAGTCATGCTTCCAGGATGCAGCTTGGTCTGTAGATGAGAGCAGCTTGGTGTCCTTTTGGGGCCAGGATTAGCCTGGAGACCCAACCTACTGACCTTAGGCAGAATTGAGTTGGTGCTGCATGCCCCTTGCTATTCTCACAGGCAAGAAGGTGGAACTGATGGCTATAGATGGTGCCACCAGATGTCTTTCCAGATTAGTGCATACAAAAGATTGCTAGAAATGGATTACTGTTATCCTAAAGGAATGCTTCAGAACTTCCATCATGGGTAGCCACCAAGTAAAGAGAATACTGATGAGGACAAATGTAAAGTTTGACGCTAGGGTAAGCAAATCTGCTACCCAGGATCCATGTGGGTCAAAACTATGGCTTTTCAGAAACCATAGTTAGAATGGGCCAGGATGGGAGTCTGGATTCTATACTGTGACTGCCAGTGGGGCCTCCAGCTGCATGCATGCTATTAATCTAGTATCACCTCAGGCCTAGAGGGGGACTGTCAGTCTGTTATTCCACAGACTTGGGGCACAATGGAGGGTTCTTTTCAGTTATAAACACATTGTATACCCAGAGGCCCTGGAGCAGCCAGAAAATAACTAATACAATCCCAGGGGAGGGAGTTGGAACTCCCAAGATGAGAAATTCTACAGTTGTATTTGCCACATGTAACAGAATAAAAGACTTGGGAATAACATTAGGTACAGAAGTACATAGCTTTGGCAGGGACCACCTTGGGAGGCAAGGCCATTGCTCTCCCATGTTAGCTTCAGGCAGGGCCTAGACAGGCAGTGGGGTAGCTCAGCACATTTCAGAAAATCCTTTAAGCGAATGTGCCCAGCTTGAACAACTCATTAATGATGGCCTAAAGATGTAGGACCTACCTAGCTTTGAATATTTATATTTCCAGTATGCCTACTTCTGCACCTCCCACCCACAGTACTGAGTTTTGAATTTAGAACCACACATGCTGGGCAGATGTTCAGCTGATGAGTTAGCAACTCTAGCCCCTCAACTGTTTTATATTTTTTATTTTCATTATTACTTTCTGTGCTGGTCGTGAAGCTTGAACTCTGGGGCCTGGGTGCTGACCTTGAGCTTTTGCACTCAAGGCTAGTGCTCTACTGCTTTGAGCCACAACTCCATTTCTAACTTTAGTGGTGGTTCATTGAAGATTAGAGTCTCATGGACTTTCCTGCCTGGCGCTGTCTTTGAACCACCATCCTTGTCCAGACCTCAGCCTCTAAAATACCTAGGATGACAGGTGTGGTTGGCCACTGGGGCCAGTTTATGTAGGTCTTAAGATTGCTTTTCTCTCCATGAGGACATGGGCCAAATCACAGCTATTGTGCTCTGTAGCCTGGGCAGACAGAAAGCTACCTCTTGTTCACAGACACATTCAAATCTGTCCTTTCCCCCATTTCACAGTAAATTCAGAGTTGTGGCTGAAGCTGGCTCAGATACCCAAATAAATCCATCAAACATCATCCATCTTTCTCAGGACTAAGGATACAGAATGTGTCTGGCTACTGGAATGGGAAACTGACCTGCTCTGGGTCAGCCAACATTTGTGTCTTTGTATCCAGATACTAGGACCTACTGTTTGATGTGACTCCAAGAATTGAGTCAAGAGGCCTTGAGGGAGAATTAAACTGGCCAAGACTGATGGATCAGATCAGCCAAGCTGCAGCCAAATGGGAAGGGTGCCTCCCAAGGAAGGGTACTGCCCTGGCCTGTGTCCTGCTAGTGTTAACATGATGTCTCTAGGAAACAGCCATGTGACTGACATTCAAGCTCATTGGACAGCCTAGGCGTGGGGGGTACATGAATCAGTCTCCAGAACCAACCCAGAGGCTCTGTGCAGCCTGCCTGAGATTTCCTGGTATCCTTTAGCCACGTTGATTGGATGCCCGCTCCTGCACCTGCCTCCTGCGTACCATCTGCTAATGAATGCTGTTCAAGTACAATTACTCCTGGGGCAGTGGGCTGGAACCCAAGGCAAAATTTACTCAAAGATTTCAGCCATGTATGGGTTGTAAAGTTGACACCACCGATATTCCTTGAAGAGAGACCAGATCAAGTATTAAAATTTCCCTTTTTTTATTGAATAGTAAGATGACTAGCACTAACCATAATATCCTGTGTATTTTAAAAGTTAGGTAAAAGGATCTTGAGTGCTTTAATCACAGAGAAATATGGTGGCCGGGTACAGTGGTATGCACCTGTAACCACGGCTACACAGGTTTTATAGGTAAGGGAATTGCTTTCAGTCCAAACATGTGACTCTGAGAAATAAATAAAGCAAAAAGGGCTGGAGCTGGTAAAGTGCTAGCTTACCAAGGAAGAGGCCCCGAGTTTTGTGTGTGTGTGTTTGTGTGTGTGTGTGTGTGTGTGTGTGTGTGTGTGTGATAGAGAGAGAGAGAGAGAGAGTTTGAGAGAGAGAAGTTTGAGAGACAGTTGTGTTTAATGGGATTGAACCATCATTCACCTCATTATGCATGCTAATTAAAAATAATTTAAGCCAAGTGCTGGTGGCTCATGCCTATAACCCTAGTGACTCTGGTGGCTGAGATCTGAGGAACCAGGTTTTAAGTTATGCAGGTAGATATCTGAGAGACTTTTTATCTCCAATTAAACTGCAAAAAGTCAAAAGTTGAGGCATGGCTTAAGTGGTAGAGTGCCAACCTTGAGCAGAAAAAAGTCAAGTGTGAGGGTGAGGCTGTAAGTTCAAGTTACATTATTGGCACCAGAAAAGAAAGAAAAAGAAAAAGATTTCACACAAGTACAAGCACATGCAAGTGTAGGTTATTTTCCTTCCTTCCTTATTACAAAAATTTAAAACTGAAATTAAGAACTGTCTGCAAGTAGTGCAAAAATAGCTTAATGGAATAGTCCCAATAAGCTAGGAATAGACGTTAATGCATTATTTAAAAGTTTGGCCTATATTGTGTAAGATATCATAAATTCCTGAAGAAAAGCAATGTGTGTGTGTGTGTGTGTGTGTGTGTGTGTGTGTGTGTCCATGCTTGCATGCATGCTAGGATAATTAACTAATTATTTTGAGCTATAATAAAATTCTACCATAATACCCAGTATTCACCGGAATCAACCGTTATAAAAGTTGGAACAATAGTTGGGCCACTCCTGGCTCATTCCTATCATCCAAGTCACTCAGGCAGAGATCTGTGGATTCGAGTTCAAAGCCAGTCCAGGACAGGAAAGTCCAGGAGACTCACTACCCATTCATTACATGCACAAAAAGCAGTGGGCTGGGAATGTGTCTTAGTGGCAGAGTGCTTGCCTAGCATGCATGAAGCCCTGGGTTCAATTCCTGAGCACCACATAAACAAGAAAAGCTGGATGGCTCAAGTGGTAGCATGCTCGTCTTGAGCAAAAGAAGCTCAGGGACAGAGCCCAGGCCCTGAGTCCAAGTCCCAGCACTGGAAAAAAAAAGCCGACAGTGGAGCACTAACCTTGAATGACAAACGTAAGTGACAGCATGCAGGTCCTGAGTTTAAGCCACAGATCTGATACAAAAATAAAACAAAAAGAAGTAATGAAAGTAGAAAAATGGCAAATATCTAACGTTTAATATCTTGATGAGCTTAAAGACATGTTAGGGCTGAGAACTGCAGATCAATGGTAGAATATACTGCGTAGCAATCATGACACTGGATTTGATCTCCAGTACTGCAAAATAAATAATAATAATAATAATAATAATAATAATAATAATGACTTGTTAAAAAAAGAAGTTACTGAAGTGCCAACACTTCGGTTCTGCTGTCAACCCAGCTACTCAGTAGGCCACGGTTCACAGCCAGCCCGAGCAGGAAACTGTGAGCCTTGCCGCCAAATAATCACCAAAAAGTTGGAAGTGGAGCCACACCTTTCCGACCTTCTGCTTGCTGCCATGGATGAGGAGGCAGGGCTGAGTCTACAAGCTTCCCCTTCATTCTTCCCTCGAGTCAGTAGTGTGAAGGGCGGTGGGGTGTAGGGGCGGGCCTTCTTGGCAGGACACTTCTGGGCACCAGCCAATAGAAACAGAAAGTGATCAGCCAATGAGCGTCACTCATCTTGTCGCATCTCTCTTTTTTTTTTTTTCTTCAAAAATTTTTTTATCAAACTGATGTACAGAGAGGTTACAGTTTCATACGTTAGGCATTGGATACATGTCTTGTACTGTTTGTTACCTTGTCCCTCATACCCCCCTCCCTCCTCCCCCTTTCTCTTCCCACCCCCCCCCCCCAGGTGTTCAGTTCACTTATACCAAACAGTTTTGCAAGTATTGCTTTTGTAGTTGTTTGTCTTTTTTTACCCTGTGTCTCTCAAATTTGGTATTCCCTTTCAATTTCCTACTTCCAATACCAGTATACACGGTTTCCAATATACTCAGATAAGATTACAGAGATAGTGTAGGTACAACCACAGGAAGGTGATACAAGAACATCATCAATAATACAAGCTACAGATACACATAGGACGTTGAAAGTAGTTACAACTGTGATATAACCATTGTTTCCATAACATGGAGTTCATTTCACTTAGCATCATCTTATGTGATCATAAGGGTATAGCTATTGGGCCTTGTGATGCTCTGCTATGGCTTGCCTAAACCTGTACTAATTATTCCCAATAAGGGAGACCATAGAGTCCATGTTTCTTTGGGTCTGGCTCACTTCACTTAGTATAATTTTTTCCAAGTCCTTCCATTTCCTTACAAATGGGGCAACGTCATTCTTTCTGATAGAGGCATAAAATTCCATTGTGTATATGTACCACATTTTCCTGATCCATTCGTCTACTGAGGGGCATCTGGGTTGGTTCCAGATTCTCGCTATGACAAATTGTGCTGCGATGAGCATTGTAGTGCTGGTGGCATTACTGTGATTTTGTTGTGGTCTTTTGGATAGATACCCAAAAGTGGGGCTGCTGGGTCATAAGGGAGTTCTATATTTAGCCTTCTGAGGAATCTCCATACTGCTTGCCAGAGTGGCTGCAAACACGGAGGGGAGTGAGGGGTTCAAGGTCGGCTCCAGCTTGCCCAAGTCCGCACCTTCGGGCTGATTTCTCCCCCTCCCTAGCCCCGAGCAGTGGACCCGCCTGCAGGAGGCAGAAAAGCCACCAGGAGCCCTGAAGTGGAGTCGCTGGCTTCTTTCTCGCCCAGGGGTCGGTGAGGCACCCGGGGGCCTTCCAAGGGTTTATTTCCCAGCGTGGTGTCTCCCTCAGCTGCCTCAGGTATCCAGCAACACCCGGCTCGCTGTTTAGGCCTGGGTCTTAGCCTTTCTCCTCAAACTCTGCTCCATGTGGCCTGGGGTCGAGGCCCATGGGTCCCCGGACCTGGCTGACCGAGGTGGCAGGAGGGGAGAAAAAACGCGGGGTGCTCCACTGTTGAACCCGAGCCTTGGCCCACTGGGTGATGCGGTGGGGGTGAGATGATGGAGTTTCCGGGGAACCCAGAAAAAGGGAGAGCCAGCAGGGTGACTGTTTCGGGGGAGCAGAAAGAGTTGTGGAGATAGACTATGGTTGGGTTCCTTGGATGTCAGGTGCTGACTGTAGACTGTCTCTCTATAGATTCATTTTCTGCAGTTAATTTTCTAGGTAAGAAGTTTGAGTTGTTTTTTTGGTATGTGTGCAAAAATGCCAGTACAGGGCTTGAACTCAGGGCATGGATGCTGTCCCTCCGTTTTTTTCTGCACTCAAGGCTTGATGCTCTGCCAGTTGAGCCACGCCTCCACTTCTGGCATTTTGCTAGTTAGTTGGACCTAAGAATCTTTCAGGAGCTGGGCGCTGGTGCCTCTTGCCTATAATCCTAGCTACTCAGGAGACTGAGATCTGAGGATCATGGTTCAGAGCCAGTGAACCACTAAAAAGCCAGAAGTAGAGCTGTGGCTCAAGTGGTAGAACGATAGCCTTGAGCACAAGAGCTCTGGGACAGTGCACAGGACCTTCAGTTCAAGTACAGACCAAAAGAATAAAAATCCCCGGGACTTTCCTGTCAAGGATGGCTTGAAACTAGGAGCTTCAGATCTCAGCCTACTGATTAGCTAAGGGTCATAGGTGTGAGACACTGGCGCCTGGTTAGAAGTTTCTTTTTCCTCTTCCTTCTAGTCTTAGGGAATTTAATTGAGCCCATAACTTTATACCTTTATAAGCCAGCACTCTACTACTGAGCTACAGCTGCAGCCCAAGATCTTATCAAAAGAAAATTGAATTATTTATAACTTGCCGTTTTATTAGTCTTCTTCATTATATCATTACATACGGGCCTTATTATCCATAATTATATTCATTATTATCTATAATTATGAATGGGACTTATAAATGCCTTATTTGCATATTGTGCTATTCACACATTTTTTGCATATTTGCATATGCATCCACACATCATTCATGCAGCTTGTATCTCTCAGCATCATTTCTGTTTTCTTTTTAGGAGCTAAAAATGCTTTCTTGCCCTCTGTGAGGAATCAACCCAGCAATGGAAAACTTCATTCTCTATGAGGAGATTGGTAGGGGAAATAAGACAATTGTTTATAAAGGGCGCCAGGAGGGAACAATCAACTTTGTGGCCAGCTTGGGACAGCGCCCAGGTCCTGAGTTCAGACCCTAGGACCAGCAGTATTCAAAGCAGTGAGTTTGCATACTTCTTTGTATACATTGAATAATAATCAAGGACCATCACATGTTGAGATAGTTTAACTTCTCAGGAGGCTTGAGATCTGAAAATTGAGGTTCAAAGCCAGTCCAGGCAGATAAGTCAGAGAGGCTCACCCCCGACCCCCCACCGTGCCAGTCCTGGGGCTTGAACTCAGGGCCTGCGCACTGCCCCTTAATTAATTTATTTTTTTCTGCCTGGGCTGCCTTTGAACTGTGATCTTCATATCTCAGCTTCCTTGAGTAGCTGGGATTACAGGTGTGAGCCGTGGTACCCAGCTTCACTCTTTCATTAACATGGTGGTGGGTTATGGAGATTACTTTTCCTCAATTCCTTGCAGCTGGCTCCTGAGAGATAGTTATTGCTCAGGACAAAAACCTTCTGGAAGATGTAGTCTGAGCGTTTGGTGCTGACGTGATTGCTGGATTACACCATCTCCACACCCTAGGCTTTGTGTTTTGTGACATTTCTCCAGGCAAGGTAAGCCACTAATTTTAATTTCCTAACTGCTTACCTCTCAGCTTACAGATTTTTTCCCCCTGCTGTGTTCTGGAGTGAACACAGGATCTGGGCTCTGTCCCTGAGCTTTTGTGCTCAAGGCTGGCGCTCTACCACTTGAGCTACAGTGCCACTTTCAGCATTTTGCTAGTTCTTTGGAAAGAATAATCTCATGGACTTTTCTGCCCAGGCTGGCTTTGAACTGTGATCCTCTGTATCTCAGCCTCCTGAGTAGCTAGGATGATAGTCATGAGCCACCAGTGCCCAACTCTTTATTATTACTACTTTTTGTGTGTGTTTAACTTTGTGATTTGCATTTATAACCAGAGAGAGAGTTTCGGTATTATGTGTGATTACCTTGGCTTCCTCCTGTTTAGTAGCAGAACCATCATGGCATGTTCTGAGCTCCGAGATTTCAGGGAATTTTTGAAGAGCCCTCAGTTGACAAGCAAAAGGTCCAAGGAGTGGCGAGGAAATGTACCGCTCTTTCAGATTACGTTAGCTTTTTAAAAAACATTTAACATTTTTATTTTTTGTCAGTTGTAGTCCTTGAACTCAGAGCCTGGGTGCTGCCTTGAGCTCTTTTGCTGAAGGCTAGCCCTCAACCACCTGAGTCACAGCACCACTTCTGGTTTTCTGGTGGTTCATTAGACATAATAGTCTCACAGACTTTCTTGCTTGGGCTGGCTTTGAACTATTATCTTTAGATCTCAACCTCCTGAGCAGCTAGGATGGCAGGCATGAGCCAGTGGTGCCTGGCTTTCAATCTTTATTTTAAAATCTTTATATTCTGCTCATGAAAATTGTTTTTTTTCTTCTACAGAAATCCCAATGAATTGTGCCCTAAGCATATCACGTTTCTTCTCATCTATGTCAAATGGAAAATCTATAAGGGAGCCTATGACAGAAGAAAGTCTCATCTTTGTTTCTATGACAGTGTGGTATTTTGAACTTGGGGCCTGCGTGTGCTAGGCAGGTCCTCTATCACTTGAGCTAGGTCCCCAGTCCTTTGTCTTTGATGTTTTGTTTTGTTTTTTTCCACTTGGCAGTAATTGGATTTGAACTCAAGTCCCAGTGGTTGCTCATGTAAGCCACACCTGCAGCCCTGTTGACTCTGATTTTGTGTCACTTCTTGTTTAGACGTGGACTGGGATCCTCTTGATGTTTTCTTCCTGGCGTAACAGGCTTTGACTCCCATACTCAGCTTCTTCTGTTACCATGGAGTCTTGTAGACTTCTCTTCCTGGATTGTCCTAGATTTTAATCCTCCTGTTTACATTCCTGTGTGCCTGAGATGATAAGCACCTGCCACAACACTCAGCTTTTCTTGGTTGAGATGGGGTCCTGCCAACCTTTATCCCCAACTGGCCTTGAACCAAAAGTACTTTCAACCTCTCAGGACAGCTAGGATTAGAGGATTGAGCCATTGTGCCCAGCTTGTTTGTATTTCTAAGATGTGGAAAACTGAAAATTGTAGTATAGAAGCCCATGGAATCATGAATGTATTCCCTTATTCCTTATTCTCACTAAGCGCAAATATGAAAGTTCCCTTTCAAGTGTTTTCTGAAGTAAAGCTGTACATATTTTTCATCTATTGTGAAGTACTTGATCTATTTTATTATGTTCATCCTCCCTATGCAAGCCTACTTGTAAAAAATAATAAAACTAATATTTTAAGTTTTCTCCTTAAAATACACATAGAAAATAACCTGAAATTTGTAAATAAAAGATATAATAAATTATCCAGGGAATAACGTTAAAGTGACCCCAAAATCACAGTGTTATGTAAGCAGAAATGAGCTAAAAGCTTTTTTATTTTGATGACAATCTAGATCCTTATTATACCCTAACATTTTCTTGAATGTAATAATAATAATTATTATTATTTATGTTGGTCCTGAGTCTTTAACTCAGGGCATAGGTACTGTCCCTAAGATTTTTTTTGCACAAGACTGGTACTGGGCTTAGGCTGGAACTTTGGAAAACTGAATACCACTAAATCAACTCTTATATATTTTTAAGTTCTCATCTGACCCCAAGAACCAGCAGTTGGGCTGTAAATCCTGAGGACCTTGCTCTGAACTCCCCTCAGAAGAGCCCTCCTTTAAACAAGGTGAGTGAGCACTCAGGAGTACTTGTCTGTTTAAGAAATAGGCAGCTGGCACTGTGGCTCACGCCTGTATTCCTACCTACTCAGAAGACTGACATCTCAGGATTACAATTTAAACCCTGTGAGACTATTATCTCAGGTGAACAATGAGGAAATCGGAAGTGGTACTCTGGCTCAAGTGATAGAGCACTAGCCTTGAAGAAAAGAATGTCAAGGACAGCTCCCAGGCCACGAGTTCAAGCCCCAGGATTGGCACAAAAAAAAATATACACTGAGAAAAGAGTAATGGCAAGCCAATGAATGAAATAATGTTCATAGTTATAAAACTGAAAGTTGTTCTTTGATCTTCATTGTTTTTCTTATTAGGATTGATAATTGTTATTATGTACTCATAGTTGATTTTTGTTTTGGTAACATTTAACATTTTTTTCAGGGTTTGAAAAAGTCATACAAGAAGGTTACCATATAATATGTCTACCTCTGTCCAGTTTTGTTTTTTTTTAATTGGCTGTGGGGCTCAAAATCAGAGTCCGGGTGCTGTCCCTGAGCTTCTTCTTTGTGGGTTTTTTTTTTTTTTGATGCTAATAAAAATGTAATTGAGAAAAACCAAACAAAGGAGAAAACACAAGGAAACTAGTTTTCCATATATGGGAACTGGGAGGAAGGTTAGCCTCTGAGGAAGCATTCCCTTGCTATTCTACAATGTCCCAGTGTCAGAAATACTCCTACCAAGTAAGGGAATGAATGCCTTAATCTAAAAGGATAGGGAAATATAGGCAACACCTTAGCATTTGCAAACATTTGTTTTTGTTTATTTTTTTTGCCAGTTGTGGTGCTTGAACTCAGGGCCTGAGCACTGTCCCTGGCTTCTTTTTTTTTTTTTTTTTTTTTGCTCAAGGCTAGCACTCTACCACTTGAGCCACAGCACCACTTCTGGCTTTTTTTCTATATATGTGGTGCTGAGGAATCGAACCCAGTGCTTCATGTATATGAGACAAGCACTCTATCACTAGGCCATATTATCAGCTTTTACAATTTTTTGCCAGTCTTGGGGCTTGGACTCAGGGCCTGAGCACTGTCTCTGGCTTCTTTGCTCAAGGCTATTGCTCTACCACGTGATCCACAGCACTACTTCTGGCTCTTTCTATGTATTTGGTGATGAGGAATAAAACCCAGGGCTTCATGCATGCTAGGCAAGCACTCCACCACTAATCCACATTCCCAACCCTCTGAGCTTCTTTTGCTCAAATCTAGCACTCTACCACTTGAACCACAGTGCTAATTCTGGCTTGTTTTGTGTGGTTCATGGGAGATAAAGAGTCTCACAGACTTTTCCTGCCCTGGCTGGCCTCAAAGTGCGTTCTAGATGTCAGCCTCCTGGGTGGCTAGGATGACAGTTGTGAGCACTGGTGGCTTTGATTGTGGTTGTGATGATAAAGAGTGGAGGAGTCACGGGCTTTGATTTTACCCCTTTTCCTCTGCTTCTTTCCTGTCCCAGGGGAGAAGTTGCTGTGTCTGAAAGAGCAGGACTGGAATGAGTGCCTGCAGCAAGGCTGCTCACAGATAGACTCCACCAAGAAGACCACGGTGGCCTCCCCCACCAAGCTCAACCTCCTCTGCTGTTTGTGTGTGGTGGTGACTCACAAGGATGTGGCCACACGCCTCCTCCACTCCCCCTTGGTAGGTCTTGGGCAGAATATTCTAGTGCTTTGTTTTGGTGCCAGTACTAGGGCTTGACCTCAGAGCTTCATGTCCTCCCTTGGCTTTCTTGATCCTGGACTACTACTGCTTGAGCCTCATCTATGCTACCAGATTTTTTTGTGGCTTAATGTGGAA
>NC_063178.1:37805840-37889459 GCF_023159225.1 Perognathus longimembris pacificus
CAAAAGCTAGAAGGAGAACTGTGGCTCAAGTGGTAGAGTGCCAGCCTTGAGCAAAAAAGCTTAGGAACAACACACAGGCCCTAAGCTCAAGCCCTAGGACTGGCACACACACACACACACACACACACACACACACACACACACACACACTCACACACTCACACACACACAGTTGCCTCTAAAGTTCAACAAACACACAACCTATCTTTACCAAATATAAATACTACTTGAAGTCAAATACCAGTCAGGACTACAAGGGTTCTGAGAACCCCCTGGCCTAATTAGTGCATGTGATCATCTCTTGATTATTTTCTCACTAGCTCCACTCTGCTCTCATAAGCTGAGAGATCCAAAGTCCTGTTAGGTTTGGCCACTTAGAACCACTTAGAACTCTTTACAAGCAAGGGAATAGTGCAGTGATATATGAAGGAAACAGAAAGAAAGGAAATGTTATAGTAATGACACAGTCACACCCAATGGTTTTGGGGGACAGAAGAGGGCACTTAGCAACAACATGTGGCCAGCAGAGAATGTTAAATAGCACTTATTACTGCAATTTTTATTATGCTGGGCCCACTTAAAACATATAATGGAACAGAATTATTGTTTTAGTGACAGTACTGGGTCTTGAACTCAGGCCCTAGCCACTGTCCCTTAGCTCTTTTACTCAAGGGTGCTACTCTACTCCTGGAGCCACCGCTTCAATTCCAGCTTTGTATTAGTTAACTGGAAATAAGTGTCACTTGGGTGTGTCTGCACAGGCTGGTTTTGGACCTTGATCCTCAGACTGGAACCTCATGAGCAGTGAGTTTTTCAGGCATGAGCTACCAGAACCTGGCCAAAAGTCACTTCTTGCGTTCTCAATGGTAATTTCCTCAAATAAAACATTAAGCATACATATCACACAGTTCTTTTGTGGACAAGGCCTCCTGTATGGGAAGAATTTTCACTGAAAGGAAATCAGATATCGGGCTATTTATGTTGCCAGCACTTGCAGTTATAATACAACTAGATCATCAAAGGATGGATGAAAGACTAAATATTTATGCGACTGCCCAGTTTTTTAACATAAGTTGAAAGGACTGACATATGAAATCCAAGCCATTTGTTAGGTCAATATTAAATGCTGCTTTAGCATGAATAGTAATTTCATTTCCCTTTAGATGGTTAATGAAGATATTCGACATTGTTTCTACTGTCTTCCAAACTCTGTGTGTGTGTGTGTGTGTGTGTGTGTGTGTGTGTGTGTGTGTGTGTACACAGGTACTAGGGCTTGAACTCAAGACTTTGAGCTCTTATTGGGCTCATTCTGCTCAAGGCAGGCTATGTGCTACTCTATCCATACCTCCATTTCTGTCTTTTTGCTGATTAATTATGTGAGAAGACACTCTGGGATTTGCCTGCCCAGGTTGGCTTTGATCTGTGAGCCTCAGATCTCAGCTTCCTGTGTAGCTAGGATGACAAGTATGAGTCACTGGTGCCTGACTGTATCTTTCAGACTTTTATTGAGAGCTCAGGGGGTAAAAGAGGAAGAATAAAACATGTTAGCATTCAGAAATCTTTCTACCTCATTCTGTCCCACTGAGTTACATGGAAAGCAACAGGGAGCTGGGGGCTGGTGCTCATGTCTGTAATCCTAACTCTCAAGGGGTGGGGGAGGGGGACAAATATGACATCACTGTATGACTATCAGCAATGCTTTGATGGCAGTATACAATAGGCACGTGAGTGGAAGTGCATCTGTAGTCATCTCCAACAGGAAATCGCTTTCTAATTTACAAATGGCTGACAGGTGACTTACACTTATTCCCAGTCTTGATAGTGACTTCCTGAAAATGTCCTTCACTTTATCTGAGTTTCTTGCTATTACTGCTATTGGCTAGAAATACATGTGAGAAAAAAATGGTACATGTTAAGAATGCAAATAGTATCATTATATGGTCATTCCCAAATTAGTTTCCTTATCTCCAAAGCACAATTTGTTTCCTGGTATTTAAAGTTAACTCCTGTGAAGAGCACAAACCTTGAGTAGAATTGTGTCTTCATTTCTTTGTATAACATGAAGCCAGGAGGATGCATTTCAGACATATGGAAAAAGCCCACCGAAGTCAAAGCTGAATAAACAGCAGAGAATATGGAGGACAAAAGGCACCGGAATACCGTGAAAATACTGAGAGGAAAAAAATGTTCACAAAGCCGACAATTCAGTGAAAATATCTTACAAGAGGCAAGGTCAAATAAGGACATTTTCAGGGAAGACCTGCCTGTGGTCCATGAGCATGGATGTGGAGACTTTCCACAGGCTGAACATCAATACATAGGCAGACACTTGGCTCTTCAGGAGTAATCAGGTACAACTGCAGCCTTCATGTCAGGAAATTTGGATCTCACTGAAGGACATTTAGAAATGCAGAGCTGACCAAACAGATGTATCTTTCAGCCCTGTTGGCACTGGAGGGACTCAGGCAGAGAGAAGTGTGTGCTTTCCACACCAGACCTGTCCACTCTCTTCTCCCTCCAGCCATGAATCAGGCTCATGAAATGGCTCCGATCATTTGCAAGGCATTCACTACCAGCTATAGTGAATGAACAATACTATTTTGTGTCATGTAGAGCACCCTTGAAGACCAAAGTACCATTTTATGATGTGCTTTGTTCATCACTATGAACTCCTTATTACTCTACTACAATGTCAGCATATATATGTGACCCATTGTGGCAAGTATCAGGTGATATTCTCAAAGGCATTACAAGCAATGGGGTGAACATATCCTGACTCATGGATTTCAAGTGAACTGAGTCCTGATGTTAACAAGAGTCAAGCATGATAATTTAGCATAAAGCAATATTTGAATATGTAGCTTTCTGTTCTGGCTCAAGAACACTATGGGGGACAATTGAAGAAATCTAAATATGAGTATTTGGAAAATATGAAACAGCATAGAGTTTAGCTGATTAAGGCAAAACTGGACTAGCGTGTATGAGTCCCTGGTTCAATACCTACCATCATGCACACACACACACACACACACACACACACACACACACACACACCCCTCACACACAGAGAATACATATATATAATGATTATGTGTATATTCATATATACCTTAAATGTATCTTATGTGTATATAAACATTTGTATATTTTATGTGTGCATACATAGAAATGTGTATGTAAACATGAGTGTTATGTTTATTTGTATATATGAATAGCCACCTATATTTGTATATAATTATATAAGCTTATGTACATTCTCTTTATGTAACGTGTATATGAATATATGTACAAATATATAAGTTACATATACATATGTACATACACACACTAAAGTTAAGTTTAGTAGAAAAGAGTTAGTACAGATATAAAAGAATACCACTATTTTTCAGAAGTATATAAATTTCAGCATGAAGGACTATGATATTTGGTAAAGACTTTCAAAAATATGTATACTGTCATGTATGCTAACACTGTTCTAGAACAAGTAAAAATAAAAACAATTATATGAAAAGTTCTAAGAAACTTTGGGGGAAAGATTCTGATTTTCTTTTTAGTATTTGGAACCTTTCCTTTATTTTTAATTCCACAAAAATATATGAAATTAATGATAACTACTCCACATATAATAATAATAATAATAACATGAAAAAGTTGTTTAATTCCAGGAAGAAGAATACCTCCCTGACTGATAGAAATGACCTTCTGTATGACAAAACTGTGACAAATTGTATATATTTAATATTAAAATTTCCTTGTTTATACATGTTAACTAAAATCAGTGAATAAAGTTTTATATTGTCTAGTACACAGTTTTACATATGAAAGACATAAATGTATGAATGATGATACATTTTTAAATGGTCTTCCTTTCATTTTTGATGTTGTTGTTCTTATTTGGGGGCTTGAACTCCTGTCCTACACTCCATGCTTGGGTTCGTTTTGCTCAAGGCTAGAGGTCTAGCACTTTGAGACATAGCTCCACTTCTGGATTTGGGGTCCTTCATTGTCTATAAGAGTCTCAAAGGGACTTTTCTGCCCTGCCCAGTTGGTCTTCCTTTCTTATGTTAAAAACATAAGCAAACAAAACTCACTTAGTTAGGTTGTGCACCTCATGGAGCTTTGTAATTCAAGTCTAGCAATCTACCACGTGAGCCAAAGCTAAAATTCCAGCTCTTTTTGCTGGTAATTTGGAGGTAAGCATTTGAAGGTCTTTCCTCCCAGGCTGGCTTTCAACTACAATGCTCAAATCTCAACTTTTGTGCAGCCATGATCCCAGGCATGAGCCAGCTGCGCGTAACAGGTATTGCATTTTCAAGAAAGATTCTCAATTTACACTAAAGTGATTTAAAAATACATAATACCCCTAGGAAAATTCAGCATGAATGCTGGAAATGGATGTTGAAATAAAGGGAGCTATTCTACTAAGAGAAGGACACAGAATTGTTCCAAAATAGAAGATAATTGTCAATAGCATAAAGTAATTGCACTAAGACACATTGCTATCACATTTACCTTCATAAATAACACCTAAGTGGAATAAAGCTCATCCCTCAATTTCATTCTTTCCTAATTTTCCTCCTATCATTGTTCTTAAAATGTTTCCTTCCACTTGATAATTTTTAAACTCTCTTCCCCTTCCAGCCTGAGCAAGTAAGTAGAAATGTCCTCTCTGCTGTAAAAATCACTTACAAGGCAACTGTTCTTGACTTCATTGGTGAAAATCTGGAGTGGAATGCTGTCATCCGGGTCTTCCTCTTTTGCCAGGCTCGTATACCTGAGCCATTCAATAAGAACCCAAAGTAATACATTATTAGCTAGTAACTGAGTTTTCACATCAGTCTTTATACTTACTATGTTTTCAATCTATATTTTGTTGTTCACAAACACTCATGGATAAGTTATGCATTTGAATAAATGAAATAACATTGGAGGAAAGTAGGATAGGATTGAGAAGCGAGCAGATAGCCCTGCACAGTGACATTTGGGAAGGAATCACAGCGAGTGTTTCAAGTGTGACTATCTAGAGGGGAGGGCCAACATTTTCCTGGACAACCAAAAGCAACAGGTGCTGGGAGCTAGCTCCATGCAGCATGGGAACATAGATAGTGCCAAAACCTGGGGCTTTCCCCAGAGTCTGGGCATGGTTTCTAAGCTTTTGTGCTTCAGGCTATGGCTCTACCACAGGAGCCATAGCTCCACTTCTGAATCTTCTGGGGGTTAACTGGAGATCTGAGTCTCTTGGACTCTCATGCTCAGACTGCCTTCAAACTGCAAACCTCAGCCTCCTGAGGAAGAATTGCAGGATGGAGCCTCTAGTGCCTGATGACCTAGATATATATTTTCAGAGAATGTTAATTTATCATTTAAAGTGAAGGAAACTTTAGAGATTATACAAAGTGTCATAAAATACAAAATGTATATTATTTATAATTGCAGCCAGGATAAATAACAACCATAATGAATGAGTGAGTATATATTAAGGATATTGGCTTTCAACTCTCCATTCATAAACAAAGTGAAATATTAAATATAAACACTTGCTTAATACCTTTGCAGGAAAGAGCACCATTTTTCATTTTCTTGGATAGAACTGCAAATTAAAACGATAGACAATATTTAGTGACATTTCATAGACATGATCTTAAGAAATTATGAAAGATGAAAATACTGTCAACCATTGGTATCCATGTAAACACAGACAAAATCGACCACAGTGTTAACTGGGGTATTGATGGACTGTGGCCCATATGGTGATATTACTGTGATGTTAAGTAGGCTACTGTACAAGAGGAGTGGATTTGAATGGAATCACTGCCATTTGTGATGGAAGCTCCCTTACCATGGGCCAGTCTCACATTTGCCTTACATTCAATTCTCTGTGATATTACCAACAAAGCTAGATGTGCTATTCAAACATTTAAAGAAATATAGTCATCTAGATTAAAGTACACAGAAGAAACAAGTTCTTTAAATAGAATATTCTTTATCCAGAAATACACGGAAAAATGTGCAATTAACCAACATGAAACATGAGAAAAACTGGAATGTTTCACTTCCTTAAAGCGTTTTCTGAAGTGTTTGATGTTGTCTCATATCCTAGAAAATTTATTTTACATTAGCATGAACAATAATAAAGATTACTGTAAAATCATGGTAGTGTGAGGTGAATTAGCTAAGTGATGAATGCAGAATCACTCCTTTGCTATTTCACTGAAGGTGCAGCCTGCCGAGCCAGCTGGAAGTGAAAAGGAATCCTGAATGAGGGGGGCGAGTATTAAAGAAAAGGAAAAATACAAGACAAGAGAAAAAAGACAAGAGGCAAAGATGGGGTGTGGGAGGTCTGCATCTCGAGATTGAAACTAAAGACTGCAGCACGGTTTATTCTTAACATCCAGCTTTTATGCAGTTTGGGAACCAGGGAATGGCATAGGGTTACCAAAGTTTAAGAAAATAAGAAAGCTTTTAGGTCGGTAAATAACAGGAGGCAATAAAACAAGACAAGGCTGTATGGTAAACATAAACCAGGCGCCTATGGACACAGTAAAACATCTTGGTAAGTGCTGACTGTCAATTAAGCCAAATCTTACCGCATTCCTTATGATAACAGCACAGCCAGAGGTCAGGATGAGGTTAGCTGCTAGCTCGGCTCCCGACAGTTCCCCCGTCTTTTTATTAAAAGAAGCGAACCCACCTGTCTTAGGTGGGGTGGGTACCCCAGCCTGCCTTACCCATCTTAGGGTCAACTTCAGAGCAATGCTGAAGCCCCATCTCTTAGGTAGGTCAAGGCTGGTACCGCCTCATACCCGTCTCTGGCTGCGGTTCCTCTTGGGGGAAAGTTCATTCACTTGGAGCTTGATCTTATGCAGCTGGCTGGCTAAGCTCATGAAAGAGTTTTGCAATATGCATAAAATGCAAGGGAGGCATAGGAAAGCCATCAGCAAAAGTATCCCTGGGCCGAGCAATGTCATTAGCAGCCCCTTAACGTTAGTTAAGGAAGGGACATGCTGTTGAAGTCGTTCAAACAGTTCTTTTGCTGTTTCTGCCACTTTAAAGTCCAAAGGCGGAGCCTGTTCTAGTCCAGCTATTTGTCTATGGAGTTGCAAGAGATCTAAGGACAAGTTATTATGGTGCCAAATACCATTTAGATGTGCTACAACTTGTTCCCAAGGATGGCTTGACCCATTATACTTATGGAGGGTCACACAAATAAAGTCAAACCCAGCATGACAGCGCACCCGTTGCAAAGATTGTAAGGCACGAATTTGTTCTCCCAGTGACAGCACAGATTCATACAATGCTTCTAATTTTTGTTCTACTTTATCATCAATCCTGCCTTGAAAGTGCAGGGCTTGCATGGTATTATGAGCAAGCTGATTAACATAGTGAGCTGTTTGCACATTTTGTGTTAGAGCCACAGTGGCCGCTGCAGCAGAGGCAGCTAAGGAAATAAAGGCTACAATGCCTGCTATTAGTAGCCCTACAAATCGTCTAGGACGCATAAGCTCTTTTAAATGTTTTAACACTTGAATACCTGTTTCTTCATACCAAGCTTCAGATAAATTTACAGGAAGCATAACAAATGGTGGTTGCTTAATAACAATTACAGAATCAGGAAGACCACTTATACAAGCAATTTGTAAAAGAACAGTTAGTGCAAGTAACATTGAAATACATGGCTCCTATAGAAATATTAAAAGGTCCATACATAATAGCATAAGGGGGTGTTACACAACTCATAATATTTTTTAAAGAAGTAGAAATGGGCCAGGAGATATTGTTCAGGGAAGCCACTAACATCCAGACATGACGTTGAGGGTGTCCATAAATCCACCACAGACCTGGGTTGTACTTGTTGTTGAGATTCGCTCCGGACCAGTCTATCAGCTGAGAATTTGTTCCTGAAATATTGGTTATAAAAGGATGATCATGTCTACACTTTATGGGGTGCAGTTCTCCCGTGGATTCTACATTTTGAGAATAGTTGATGCAGCGAGGTATCGTGAAGGACTAGGTAGAATTGGCATGTACAGGAAACCCAGTAGGCAATGAAGTCATTCTTATATACTTGACTATTATCAGGAATCCAAATTCTATGATTTATGGATTGCATTACAGTACATCCTGGAATATAACTGTTGGAGTCAGTTGTAAAGCATAAAGGGGTTCCAGTGCCAGAAGCTGCAAAATCTCCCATCTTAACGTGTTGGTCAAAAGGGTCTGGAGCTATACCATACGCTGATCTGTTGACATGGACGAACACCTCAGCTCCCTCCCAGGTCTCAGGGTACACAATCGGTGGATCTGGCACGTAAGCCCAGTGGGTCAACGCTTGTACCATTCTGATGAGTTTCCACAATCCGAACACAATGCTCAGGTAGCCAGCAGGCATCATTTTCATCCTGTGAAAAAAACACAGACATATCCTTGACCCCATGTCAATACCGGATCAGGCCTGTGCCAAGCACTTGTTAAAGGATCTTTCCACTTAACTTGGACAACTCTTTGCTCTCTCTTTTCCCCGAACCGCTGTGCTGCGGAGTGGCCATTGCAGTCCAAATTTAAAAAATATAGTACGAATAAAGCATGAGAAAGTATATTAACAGGAGAGAAGGGGCATAGTTACCCCCCCTTTTAATTTAGAAATTTGGTGTTTTAACAAACCGTTGGCCCGTTCAACAATTCCTTGACCATGAGGATTATAGGGAATTCCTGTAGAGTGAACAATTTGGTAAGATTTGCAAAAAGATTGAAAAGCTCGTCCAACATATCCTGGACCATTATCAGTTTTAATTTGTTTAGGAAGTCCCATAGTAGCAAAGCAGCGTAAGGCTTGGGAGATACAATGTTTGCCAGCTTCCCCGCTAAGAGGAGTAGCCATAATAAAATTAGAGTGTCTATTGTAACATGGACAAAGCGGAGCTTTCCACAAGAGGGGATGTGGGTAACATCCATTTGCCAGACATGGTTGGCCACTAAGCCTTGAGGATTAATGCCATTGGAGGGCACAGGTAGGAAGATAGCACAGTTGGGACAAGTTTTTACAATCTGACGAGCTGCCTCACAAGTAATATGAAATTGCTGACATAAGGCACGACTATTATGATGGTGGGCAGCATGTGATTGCTTTGCCAAGTCAATTTGAGTGAGGAAAATTTGAGTAGCCTCATCCGTGATAGCATTGCCCTCACTTAATGGTCCAGCAAGCTTAGTATACGTACGTATAAATCCAAAATAGCACGGAAAGTTTCAAGAGCGAAGAAGTTGTATCTGGCGAAAAAGAGTTTGGATAGTGGAATTAGCTGTACCAAGAAAAGGGACAGTTTCAATGACCTGAAGGGCTCAAATAACATAATGACTATCTGAATATAAATTAAAGGCTTTAGTAGGTAAAAGTGTAAGGGCCTCTAAAACTGCTTGAAGTTCAACTTCCTGGGCAGAAGAGAGACCAGTGTCCCAAGATCTAGTTTCACCATCAATTGCAAGAGCTGCCGTTCCGTTAGAGGATCCGTCTGTAAACACCAAGGCAGCCATAGAAAGAGGAGATAGAGACACAACCTGAGGAAATATAAAGACATAAGAAGAGGCAAAGTGAAGTAACTTGTTGGAGGGATAATGATGTGAAATTGTGCCCACAAAATTGGCCCAAGCAATGGCCCAGGAATCACAATGGATATAAAGCCATTCTTGCTGCTGCTTTTAAGTATAGGGGATAGAAATAACCTGTGGATCTCGTCCAAAATACTTACAAGATTCCACACAGCACATGTGGACTAAGGTGGCTACCAATTTATAATAGGGAGTGTTAACACTTTTGAAGGAGTAGCAGGCAAGGAAAGCCATAAAAGAGGTCCCTTCTGCCAGACGACCGCTGTTGGAGAATGAGGTGTAGTTAGAATATAAGCTTCCCAAGGGGCTGAGTAATCAATATTATTTCTATGTTGGGAAGAAATGGCAGAATTTACTATGCTTAAGGCTTTAGTTGCTTCAGTTGTCATTCCTCTGGGAGATGTAGGGTCAGGGTCCCCCTTTAATAGATCAAATAAGGGTTTTAATTCAGCTGTGGATAATTTAAGATAAGGGCGAAGCCAATTAATATCTCCCAGAAATTTTTGAAAATCATGCAAAGTACGCAAATGAGAAGTCTTAACCTGTAATTTCTTTTTTTTTTTTAATTTGCCATTCTTGGGCCTTGAACTCAGAGCCTGAGCACTGTCCCTGGCTTCTTTTTGCTCAAGGCTAGCACTCTTCCACTTGAGCCACATCACCACTTCTAGCAATTTTCTATATATGTGGTGCTGAGGAATCAAACCCAAGACTTCATGTACATGAGGCGAACACTCTTGCCACTAGGCCATATTCCCAGACCAAGGTCTGTGGAATATTATGTAGCCCAACTTGACTTGGTCTTTGTCTATTTTTCCTAGGTCTATAAATCTAATGGAATAAGTCTGAGTTATGTAGTAGGCATACTCCCCATCTTCCTATGTCTACTAGACTTCTTCCAGTAACTGGACTTGGAGCCCCCAGGGTCTCCTGTTCTATCTCAAGTTCTTCTGTTTTACTGGACCCACCAATATTTAAAATTGTTTTCCTCTCAAAGTACTGCTGATTACTCCTTTAGGGTGCACTGAGTCCACCACAGTCACCATTTCAGTACACCACAGCTTCACCTTGGGTGCAGATTGGCATCTGCCTCTGGTTTCTGCCTCCATCATTCAGTCAGAGACACAACCATGAAGCCACTATAATGGCTTTCTGGATCTCACAAGAGCAACTCAAAACTCAGCTTGTATTTATGACCCTCATCTATGCACCCTTACTACAGGCACAGTGAAATGAAGCTCCATTTCCTCCAGGAAAACAGTTCTGCTCATTCCTCAAGAACATTTAGCCCTGAGATCTTTCTCACTATGTTTATTGCTTTGATGGCTATTCAAAATCCAATCAGTTAATTTCTTGTCTGTTTAATTAGATTTATCACAACTTCCAGAAGTGTATTTATTTTTAAATATCATTTCTGTCCACCCAATCCTTTGTCCTTTTCCTCCTCTATCACAACCCATGTAATAACTACAATGAATAAGGGCTTCTTTTTATCTGTTTCCTGAAGAGAAATCAGGAAGGGAACCTAAATGAAATGCAAAAGTAAACTCAGCAAAGATGTACCTGACCCCTCTGGGTAGAAAACAAACTGGAATTAAATAAAATCATCTGTCAGCAAATCTGAAGCACTGTCAAACACTCTTACCCAGGTCAAATCACAAACTCTGGGTTTCATATATAATTCAAAATGTAAGATAGACAAAAAGAAGTATAGAAATGTCATTCCCTCAAATATACAATGTTTTTCACTTTTAAATAAGTATTAGAAATAATTCTATAATATAATACAGAGGGTTTTTTTGATGCCCTGTTTGGGATTAGTATTAACTTGGCCATGGAGAGAAGAGAGCAGATATTTTACAAAAGGAGTGTTGGTCAGGAATCTTGCTTGATCCACGAGGTTCATTAAATAAGACTGGAGACTGACGGAGCTGGGTCATGGAATGTCTCTTCCCACTGGGTGGATAATTCTGCAGCAGGGCAGTTAGTGTAAAAGAGGAGACCCTGAGTGGAATCCAACTTCATAGTGATGCTCTCTCTTTTTTTTTCGGGGGGGTATTAATTGAACATAATTTTTTTTACAAGGTGTTGTGCAAAAAGGGTGCAGTTACATAGTAGGGCAGTGTGTACATTTCTTGTGATATCTTACGTCCTCTTTTTCTATCCCTTGTCTAGGTCAGGTAGACATAAATGCAATATACAATGTATCAAGAACATATACAGTATTCACAGACTTGGTCTCTACTGTCTCTCCGTCTCCCTTTGTTCACAGTCATATATCAGGGAGATCATGCCCCTTTGTTTTCTGTGTTCTAGGCTTGTCTCACTCAACATTATTTGTTTGAGTTCTGACCATTTCCCTGCAAATAACAATATTTCACCATTCCTAATCGCTATGTAGTATTCCATTGTGTATAAGTACCATATTTTTTGGATCCATTCGTCTGTGGAGGGGCATCTGAGTTGTTTCCATATTTTGGTGGTTATTGTGAATTGTGCCGCAATAAACATGGAAATACAAATGTCTTTTTGATATCCTGGGTTTTGCTGTTTAGGATAGATGCCTAGGAATGGTATGGCTGGGTCATAGGGTAGGTCTATATTGACCTTTATGAGAAACCTCCATACTGTTCTCCAAAGTGGTTGTACTAATTTGCACTCCCACCAACAATGGAGAAGGGTACCTCTTTCCCCACAGCCCCTCCAGCATTTGTTGTTTCCTGAGTTCAGAGTATAGGCCATTCTAACTGGGTGAGGTGGTATCTCAGGTTGTTTTTATTTGCATTTCCTTTACTACCAGGGATGTTGAGCATTTCCTCATGTGTTTCTTTGCCATTTTTATATCTTCTCTTGTGAAGTCTCTCTTTAGCTCCTTTGCCCATTTCCTAATAGGTTTATTGGGCTTGGAGGGGCTTAGTTTTTTGAGTTCTCTGTAGATGACAGATATCAGGCCTTTGTCTGTTGCTGTGCTGGTAAATATCCTTTCCCATATGGTTGGCTGTCTTTCTATTTTGGTGGCTATGACCGTAGCTGTGCAGAAACTTTTTAATTTGTAGTAGTCCCATTTGTCGAGTCTTTCCCCTATTTGTTGTGCCCCTGGGACTCTATTCAGGAAGTTCCTTCCTGTGCCTATGAGTTCCAGCGTCTTTCCTATTCTGTCTTTCAGTAGTTTCAAGGATTCAGGTCTGATATTGAGGTCCTTGATCCATTTTGAGTTGATCTTGGTGCATGGTGATAGGCTTGGGTCTACTTTGAGTTTTCTGCATATGGCTGCCCCGTTCTCCCAGCACCAGTAGTTGAAGAGGCTATGTTTATTCCATTGTATGTCTTTAGCTCCTTTGTCGAATATCAGTTGGCTGTAAGAGTGCGGTTTTATTCTGGGTCTTCAATTCTAATCCATTGGTCTTCCAATCTGTTTTTATACCAATACCATGCTGTTTTTGTTATGATGGCCTTGTAGTAGAGCTTGAAGTCTGGTATTGTGATACCTCCTGCACTATTTTTTTTTTGCTTAGAATTGCTTTGGCTATTCTAGATTTTTTGCTGTTCCATATGAATTTATGGATTGGTTTCTCTATTTCAGTGAAGAATGTGGCTGGGATTTTGATAGGTATTGCATTGAATTTGTATAACAATTTGGGCAATATGGCCATTTTCACTATATTGATTCTGCCTACCCATGAGCATGGGAGGTCTTACCATCTCATTGTGTCTTCTTTGATTTCCCTTATTAGATTTTTGTAGTTTTCATTGAATAGGTCCGTCACGTCCTTGGTTAAGTTGATCCCTAGGTACTTTATTCTTTTTTTGGCTACTGTAAATGTAATTGTTTGCATAATTTCCTTTTCTGTTTGTCTATTGCTGGTGTACAGAAAAGCTGCTGACTTTTGTGGATTGATTTTGTATCCTGCTACTTTGCCAAATTGGTTTTAGGTGTAGGAGTGTGGGTATTGTGTTTTTTGGGTCCTTCAGATATTAGATCATGTCGTCTGCGAATAGGGATAAGTTGATTTCTTCCTTGCCGATGTGGGTCCCTTTGATGTCCTCCTCTTGCCTTATTGCTATGGCTAGGGATTCCAGCACTATGTTGAACAGAAGTGGGGAGAGTGGGCATCCTTGTCTTGTTCCTGAGTTTAGGGGGAATGATTTAAGTTTCTCTCCATTTAATATGATATTAGCAGTTGGTCTGTTGTATATGGCTTTTATTGTTTTGAGGAATGTTCCATCTATTCCTGTTCTCTCCAAAGCTTTTAATAGGTATGGATGTTGTATTTTGTCAAAGGCTTTTTGGGCATCGACTGAGATAACAATGTAATTCTTAATTTTAGATCTGTTTATGTGGTGAATTACGTTGATTGATTTACGGATGTTGAACCATCCTTTTGACTGAGGGATGAAGCCTACTTGGTCATGATGTATGATTTTCTTGATCAGTTTCTGGATCCTGTTAGCTAATATTTTATTGAGAAGCTTTGCGTCTGTGTTCATTAGTGATATTGGTCTGTAGTTCGCTTTTTTTGTTGGGTCTTTGCCTGTTTTGGGAATGAGTATGATATTAGCTTCGTGGAATGAGTTTTGGATTTCTCCCTCTGTTTCTATTTCGCGGAAGAGTTTGAGGAGTATTGGTATTAGCTCCTCACTAAAGGTTTTGTAGAATTCGTTGGTGAATCCATCTGGGCCTGGGTTTTCTTAGTAGGGAGGTTCTTGATTACCTCCTGTATCTCACTGTAAGTTATTGGTTTATTTAGTTGATTTATTTCTTCTTGGTTCAGTTTGGGCAGTTTGTACTTCTCTAAGAATTGATCCATTTCTGTAAAATTATTGTTTTTTGCTGAGTAGAGGTTTTAGAAATAGCTCCTTATGATTGTTTGAATATCATGTGTACTTGTAATTTTTCCGGCGGAGTCCCTGATTTTACGTATATGAGTCTCTTCTCTTCTTTTTTTTGTAAGTCTTGCAAGGGGTCTGTCAATTTTATTTATTTTCTCAAAGAACCAGCTTTTAGTCTTATTTATTTGTTGGTCTTTCTATTTTCAATCAGATTTAGCCCTTCTTTAATCTTTGTGATCTCTCCCCTCGTAGTCATTTTAGATTCTGTCATTTCTGGTTTCTCCAGTTGTTTTAGTTTCATCGTGAGGGTATTCACCTGCTCTGCTTCCATTCTTTTAATGTGGGTGCTGAGTGCAATGATCTTGCCCCTCTGTACTGCCTTAGCTGTGTCCCATAGGTTTCTTTGTGATGTGTTTTCTTTGTCATTGTGGCTTATGAATTCGTTGGTTTCATCTTTAATTTGGTCTGTGGCCCAAGTGTTGGATAGCAACATGGGGTTTAGCCTCCAAGATTGTGTATAGCCTCTGTGGTATCCTTTGTTGTTGAGGGTTACCTTTAATCCACTGTGATCAAATATAATACATGGGATGACGTCAATACTTTTATATTTGCTGAGGTTCTTTGTGTGGGCTATGACGTGGTCTATTTTGGAATATGATCCATGGGCTGCTGAAAAGAGGGTGTATTGGGTCTCTGTAGGGTGGAAGGTTCTATATAGGTCTGTTAGATCCATTTGGGAAATGGTGTTATTTAGGTCCTCAGCTCCCTTACTAATCCTCTGGGTGTTGGATCTGTCTCTTGGAGAGAGAGGAGTATTAAAGTCACCCACTATGATTGTGTTTGCGTCTATCTCGCTCTGTAATTCTGTGAGAATTTGCTTGACATATGTAGGGCCTCTTTTGTTTGGTGAGTATACATTTATCACCGTGATTTCTTGATTCTGGATTTTTCCTTGTATTAATATGTAGTGTCCTTCTTTGTCTTTTTGAGTTGACTTTAATGAGAAGTCCAGCTTGTCTGAGATCAGAATGGCTACACCTACCGTTTTGGTGGCTGCATTTGCTTGGTAGATCTTGCTCCATCCTTTCATTCGAAGCCTGTTTTTGTCCCTTGCTGTAAGGTGGGTCTCTTGTAGACAGCAGATGTTAATTTTTTGTTTGCGAATCCATTCTGCCAGTCTGCTCCTCTTTATCGGGGAGTTTAAACCATTTATATTTAAAGAGATCAAGGATAAGGGTGTTTTTTCTCCTTCCATTTTCTTGTTGGGTTGTTTTTTCCTCTTTCTTTTTTCTTGTCTTTAGTGAGCTGGTCTTTCTGCTGGACTTTGGCTATTGAAGTTTCTTTCTGATTCTGTCTGTGTGTCTTTTACGATCTCTGTTGGATGGGGTTCCCCTCTCAATATTCGCTGTAGGACTGGTTTTTTATTCACATACTCCTTTAGCTCCTCTTTGGTGTGGAAAGATCTGGTTTTCCCTTCGAATGTGAACTCCAATTCCGCTGGATATTTGATCCGAGGTTGTAAATTGTTATTCTGAAGTACTTGGATGGTGTTCTTCAACTCACTTCGAGCTTGGTAAGTTTGTGTGGATAAGTCGGATGTTATTCGAATCCTCTTCCCATTGAAGAAAGTTTCCTTCTTCGCTTTGGCTGAATTCAGAATTTGCTCTTTAATCTTGAGGTCTGTAGTCTTGAATATTATGTGGCTTTCCTGGGGTCTGGCCTGCCAGGTATCCTATAGGCTTCGGTTACCTGGATGGGGTCCCCTGTGAGATTGGGGAAGTTTTCTGCAATAACTTTATTGAGAACATGATTAAGCCCTCTGTTCTGGTATTCGGCTCCTTCTTCTATTCCAATTATATGCAGATTATATCTATTGTCTTTGTCCATTAGTTCCTGGATTAATCTTCCCTGAAGCTTCACCTTTTCTTGGAGTGTGGTCATTTTCTGGTTGTTGTCAGCTGCTTCATCGTCCAGGCGAGAGATTCTGGATTCTATATGGTCCACTCTTTGTGTTATGGTTTCAAATGTGGAGTTTATGGATGGCAGAGAGCTATTTATGGTTGTCATGTCAGCTCTGATCGTGGAAATTTCTTCCTTTAAAGAGTTGTATTTTAAATCTATTTTTTCATGCATTTCAATTCTCAGGATGTGGAGACTTTCTTTAAAGGAGGCTTGCATTGTATCCATTTTTGCTTCCATTTCTTTCTTGGCTTCTTGGGTGTCCTTCCAGATTTCCGCTCTAAACTCCTGGAATTGTTTTCTGATTTAATTTCTGACGCTTTTGATCATTCCTGTTAACATGGCCTCATTTGCTTTTTTAGTCTCCATCTCCTCTTCAGTCGTGCTGCTTTTTGGAGCTGGCGAGTTGGCTTTCCCTTTGATGAACTGAGTTATGTTTCTTTATGATTTGCACATCTGGAGATCTGTGTAGATCTTCCCTCCCTTCTGTGTAGGCATGTCTACAGCAGCAGGTGCTGTCACTGTGGCCCCACCCACCAGTGCATGGTACGCCTACCAGAGCGGGCGCTTGTTGCTGCCAGTGTGTGTCTTGGTCCACACCCTGCCTTGTGTCCGTGGGGTCTCCTGCTATATGAATTCTGCGCTCCTGGCAGCCTGTCTGCCGATCGCCGGGTTCCCCTTTCCCAGCCTGGCCCTGTTTGGGCCAGGGTCGGCTGGTGGGGGGAGGGCACCCCGGAGATTCTCCAGCTCCGTGTAGGTTTTCGGTTCTTCTTTTTTGCTCCTTTTTGTTTTCCTGCGTTTCTCCACTGCTTCTGGCTGCTGGTTTTGCTGGGTTCTTGATGGGGTGTTGGGTGTTGGAATTCCCAGCTCGCTATACAGTTGGAGCGAGTTAGGGTGCCTCCCTATTCTGTTGGCGCCATCTTTCTCCTCCTGTAATTTCTGACTAGTAAAATAATAAGGACCCAAAATTTGACCAAGCGGGATTTTTATTTTTCTCTGCCTGGGCTGGCTTTGAACTGTCCAAGGAGTCTTAGCCATAAAAGCCCTTTTTATTTCCAAATAAAGCAACAGGAGATCAAACGGAGTAGAGTTTACTTGTAAGTGGCTAAGAATTGACCACCAAGTAGTTGCCAGAGTTTTGCTGTAACACTTAAAGAACAGCATACTGAATGGGATCCATGTGCTATTAAATCAAATCATATTATTTAACCTTAACTTACTGGCACGTGAAAGAGAAAACAAATGAATAATAATAAAAGTCTCAGCTTCATTGGATCTGAAGTGGCTGTGTCTTCCATCCCCAATTAGCAGGCCAGCAGGAGAGATGGCTTGCATCTGGAGAACGCTGTAGTAGAGTTCCCTGGATAGGCTGTTACATTTCCTGGTTGTTGCCTGTAAATTTCTACACAGACTGGTTAAGGGCATTTTTGAGCAGATTTTTGAAGGCTTGGGCCTTCAATCATCTTTCTAGTCACAAAATCCACACAGATTGAAGGCCAACCAAGTCTGCTCTCTGTAGCAGCCAGGGCAGTTTCTGAGTCACAAACAACTCCCAGTTTGGGAGCTCACTGTGGAGGCAGCTTTCTGTAGCCACAGACTGCCACGGTCCACTCAGCTAGCACACATGTAAACCTGGATCCTATAAAGCAAAATGTTAATTTTTTGTCCGGAAAATTTAGGTTAATAGTCACATCTGTGCAGTTATTTCAAAATGACTCTGGTCCCTTTATATTAAAGAGTTTATGAGAGCACAGCGAAAAAAGAAAATGGAGAAAAAAAATCTTAGTCTACACCAAAGAATTTTCAGGATTATATGTACACTTGATTCAGCATAGATAGACATAAAGAATAACACACTGCTTTTACATCATTGTACTTATATCATGTGCTGTATATTAAAACCTTTTGGAGTTTTTCCTAGACACATTTGTTTGCTCCCAAACATGATCAGTTTGGGTTTGAAACCTGTTTTTTGTTTTGTTTTTAAGTTTTACCAACAGACAGACATAGACAGACAGACATACACATACAGACAATGTGCACACATTTTGGGGCGCGCTTAGAATTGTTCTTTCATTGGCCATGTAAGGTTTTCTGGAATTCCAGTGGCAAATGATATTATTTTGCCTATATTCTAGAACCACATGGTCAGATAGTAAACAAAATAAAACCTTTTCAGCAAACCAAAATTTTCAGATCATCCGAGAAGCCACATTTTGAGAAACCAGTTTAGCTCCCAGGGGGAACTTATGGGAGACAGGGCATGAACACAGACAGTGAGCTCACAGTAAGACACCTTCATCTTCCAGCATTTGAATTGTAAGGCACCTTTGAAATGCAAGGCCACAGGACTCCAAGTCCCTGCCCAGCCTCCAGGAATTTGGCATGCTTGTCACCTGGGGGATGGGCAGGCTTCCACCCCAACCAATCCTATTGTTGACCATGTGCTCAATGCTAGAGAAAGCTTACGATTTAGCCAAACAAGCAGAGTTTAACTGAGTCTCCAAACTTAACATCAATAACAATAATAGAAAACCTTTCTTTTAGTCTTTTAAAGCAGATGTTAAACAAATATCAATACCTATCCTATGTCACAGGTAGGCAGGCAGAGTTTAGAGGGAGGCAGATAAAGAGACAGAGAGAAATTCATCTGCCTGAGTGCTCATAGAAGTTAGGTAAGTCCTGCAAAATATTCCAAATATATAAGATTGGCCTCAAACTTGAGCAGCTTTCCTGAAGCAATTTAGACTGTCCCCCACTTGATGAGTGACCAGTGGAGCTGAACTAGAGATCAGTTGTCTCCAAACACCCACAATCGCTGATCTCCTTGACCTAGCCCAGTGGCTTTATGGAAAATGTAAGCTCCAGGCTAATGGTCACTCACCCTGGTTAGGCTTTCAAATCTGTCGTGGTGGATGGAAATAATGCGCTCAGTCAGGAGAAGTTACCTCGGTGGTGTTAGCATTCCCCTAGCCTCAGGTTCCTCCCCCCTGCGAGTAGCCTGCACCTAGGAGAGCTGCAAGTCTGCCAGGATTCCCTTTAAAGGAGTTTGTTGTTCTGGATGAAGCTGTGAAAATAGAGCTATACTGATTTCAACATATTCTCAACATCAGTCAAGCTATCTTTAGTAGGCTCATTGCTTAATTTCTCCTCAGTGTCTGAGCCATCTGAGTCTTTATAATGTCTAGCCCAGTGAGTTCAGGTCTTATTAATTTTCTCAGCTCTTCCCGGGCAGCAGCAAATGCTCCCGGGGCTGGGCAACACTCATCAGGTCCCTGTTCAGTTTCTCCAATCGACTGAACGAATTTAATCTGTTCATGTCTAGGATCTAAGCAATCTCGGACCAGATACCAAAGAATAATAGCATCCACTGGGGTTTTCTCAGGGCCACATGCATCATAATGTTTCTCTCTCTCTCTCTCTCCTTTTTTTTTTTTTTGCTAAGTTTCTAAGTTATTGGTTCCTTCCTCCAGGGACTGGGGGCATGCTTCCTCAATAAAGTAAAAGAAAACGTTCTAAGTGACTTTGGCCAACTTTCACTGCCCGGGCATTAAGCATGCCTTTGGGGGCCTGCACATATAGCATGCAGCCTATACATTATCCCATAATTTCTTACTCCCGACAATAATCTCTCTCTCCTGCTCTCCTTCCCAAATGATCGGACGTCCTTAACTGAGCGGGGGTCCTCTGCCATCATCCCAGGAGTTCAGGTCCCTGTTCAGGCGCCACACCTGCCGAGCCAGCCGGCAGTGAAAAGGAATCCTGAATGAGGGTGGCAAGTATTAAAGAAAAGGAAAAATACAAGACAAGAGAAAAAAGACAAGGGGCAAAGATGGGGTACGGGAGGTCTGCATCTCGAGATTGAAACTCAAGACTGCAGCCCCGTTTATTCTTAACATCCAGCTTTTATGCAGTTTCGGAACCAGGGAATGGCATAGGGTTACCAAAGTTTAAGAAAATAAGAAAGCTTTTAGGTTGGTAAATAACAGGAGGCAATAAAACAAGACAAGGCTGAATGGTAAACATAAACCAGGCGCCTATGGACACAGTAAAATATCTTGGTATGTGCTGACTGTCAATTCAGCCAAATCTTACCATATTCCTTGTGATAACAGCACAGCCAGAGGTCAGGATGAGGTTAGCTGCTAGCTCGACTCCCAACAGTTCAGGGGTGAGCCGTAAGTCTTACCTGACGGTGGCCTTGGCATTCTCCATGGGCCAGCCCAAAAGAAGGGACTTTCTGGAATGATCACCACCCTTCTCATTGTCCCCACATTCAGCCATCCACAGGGCATGCAGGGGGATAACATTATTAATCTTTAAGCATTTCTTATACCTAAAAAGAGCAACAAACACCATACCTCTTAATTTACATCCACAATGTGTTCAATGTGTTGTGTTAAGAACTAGTCTCCCAAACTACTCCCTTGATTTTTTTTTTCAGCGTGTTTTCTTTTTCCACTCCTGGGACTTGAACTCCGGGCCTAAACTGTCTCTGAGCTTCTTTGCTCAAGGATAGGCACTTGAGCCCCAGACCCACTTCCAACATTTTCTGTGTATTTGGTACTGAGGAATTGACCCCAGGGCTTCGTTCATGCTAGGCAAACACTCTCCCCCTAAGTGACATTCTCAGCTCCAACTAATCTTAGTTGTTTTTTTTTAATTGTTTTCAACTATGGACAGGGGCTCATCGATCTGTCACATTCTCAATCATGTTGTTCTATCTGTGTTGGAGTCAGGGCCTCTATGTGTAGTGCAGCCTGATCCTAACTCTGGTTCCTACATCAAAGTCTGCACGCTGTGGCTACAGGATGGACAGCATGCCTGGTGGTGTTCTTCATTCTTGACAATATTCTCAAAAGTAACACCACTTCAGGGACTTGTGGGAAACAAACAAGGAATCCAATTCTTTGCAAACAAAATTGAAAAAGAACCTGTGGCATTAAAGTCAGGGCTGTGTAAATGCTATTTGCTAGTGAAATGCATTTTGTGCTGAGCAGGAGAGTGTGCAGTGCACACATACTTGGTACTAGACACAAGCAGTAAATCACTGAAGAGGAAGAGGTGCTGCTTCTTCCTCTTGCATCCTTCCTGGATCTGCACTGGGCCATGGATGAGCAGGATTCTGCCGGGGTCCCCTGGGGACTGGGATCTGTCCCAATGATCGTCGGTCTTAGGAAGATGGCTTTCCTGCTACACAGAAAACACCACACATGGTCAGTGTTCAAACATAGGAGAGAGCTTCGTGCCAGACTTTAATGGTGCACAATGCTACTATTCTCATCCTTGACTTCATAAATAACATCCAACGGACTTTGTGGTATGGGTGGAATAGCAAGTAGAAAGCTAGGTCAATTTGAATATGGATGCAGGACAGATATGCAAACAGAGACGTGGACCTTTTCCACTTTAGGAGATGGGCAAAAGAAGGAGGTCAGAAGCTGAATCTACTGTTAGAGGAGGGGAGCAGAGGGGCTGAGAGAGTGGTGAGCCAGGGGAAATGAAAGAGCAAGGAGAACAATGATTATGGAAACTGACCACTCTTCTGTTTGGTATTTAACAAAGAAGTTATTGGTAAAGTTGAAAAAATCTTTGGTATGCTATGGATATCTGTGAAAAGATCATTCCAATTTGATTTTCTTATACCATTATAAGTGACAAATGTCCATTCTACAAATGTCCTTCACATCTGATTTACATCAATATTCAAATTTTGTAGAGAAAGAGAAGTAAAAAACATCAAGTAATACTTAAAACACCAACAAAGTTCTGAACTATCAAGTTTTACAGTAAGGTGCACTATCATCCTACAGGTAAGAATAATTTTATGGGATCTTTTAAAAATCTTGTTGGCTCAGGTATTTCTGGAGACAACCCAAATTATCATTCATGAAGACAAGCTCATGTCTCTAAAGAAATCTTTCTTTAGCTCAACTGTAGTGCACAGACAAAAATCACTGAAGCTAATTTTTAGTGCAAAGATAACCTAACAAATCGTTTGTTTGTTTACTGGGGCTTGACTCCTGGGCATGGGAGCTTGTCCCTGAGCTTTTTTTTCTTAAGAACTCTCATGGTTGAGCCACAGCACCATTTCTGGCTTTTTGTGAGTAGATATTGGAGATAAGAGTCTCATGGACCCATGGATCTCAGGTCTAGCCTCCTGTGTAGCTAGGTTTATAGGTGTGAGTCATTGGTACCCGGCTGACCTACTACATTCTATCTCTAAACACTGTCACCATTGAAATGAATCAAGCAGAGACAAGTCTGTGATTTCCTATGTAAAGACTATCCAGACTCCTCTCCTAACTAAATAAGGAACTTGATAATCCCTGCTTATTCTTAAAACTACTTACAGAGCCATCCTTCTGGAAATCATTGGCAGAGGGCCACAGTGGAATATTCTTCTGAAGTTCTTTCTCTTTTTGAATGTTGATATATCTGAAATGTTCAACAATAATGAAAAAAAGCACAAAGAATGAGGGAGTAGTTTTAAAATGTAGACTATCATTTGAAAAAAAAAAAAAGATGTTCAGAATGCAAGAGATAGCCTGAGGAAATTACATTTGGGAAGCATGCCTATTGTAAAAAAAATTGCTTTGAGCAACACACACACGCGCGTGCGTGCGCGCGCACACACACACACACACACACACACACACACACACACACACACACAGAGCCAGCCTTGGATCTTGATCCTTGGACCTGAACATTGACCCTGAGCTCTTTCGCTCAGGGCTAACACACTCTTACTTGATCTAGATTCCCACTTTCAACTTATTGGAAAATCATTTCATGACTGGACTTGTTTGGAACCACAGTCCTCAGCTCTTAACCTCCTGAAGAGCCAGGATGGCAGTGACTGTGATCCTACATAGGCACTTAGAAAATATCCCCTTAAGTCTAACCTGCTGAAGTTAACAAGAACTTAGGGTTTACCACCAAAATCTCTTGCAAAATAAAAAATGCATTTGATTTCTAAAAGAAGCCATGATAAATAATTTCTATTACAAATAAGGAGAATCAATTGAGAACATTGCTTTGCGGGGACTTTTATTTACTCACTAGCAAATTAAATTATTAAGTATGAACAGTTGGGAATTACCTTTGAAGTAAAGAGCACCATTTGTCCTTTAGCGGTGAAGAACTGCAATTGAAAATGAGAGACAGTATTATACTACATTTCACATTCATGCTATGATTTTAAGTCTGTCCTTAGAGATATAAAGATTGGCAGTCCATTAGTGTCAATGTGAGTATGGGTGGAATTAGAACCTGCTCATAACTGGGGTTTGATGGACTCTGGCTCTGACCAGTGATCTTACTGTGATGTGAATTAGACTTTGGTATGGAAGAGAAATTAGATTGATGCAGAGAAACTTATTTTCTACTGTGTGCTGCAAGCCACCTCAGCATAGGTGAGCTCACACCTGCACTGCCTTCAGTGTCCACAGTGATCACACCAGACAGAGCAAGGTGTGCTGTTCAAATACAAAAATAGCATTATATACACTAAATCATATGAAGAAATCATATGAACGTGGATGGAATATTTTCAATTCAGTAAGCAAGGATAAAAATTGGCAATAAAAATGAAAACATGGGAAAATTGCTGTATTTCATTTCTTTATAGAAATTTCAGAACTGTAATGTATTGTGTTATTTCCTGGGAAACATCCTCTTCATTGTTACGATCAATAATCAATACCACACCAAGTCTTTAATGATGAATGCTAAGACAGCTAAGTTACTCCCATCAGTTTCTCTACTGTATGATTAATTTCTCCAATGTTTACATATCATACATAATGAGATTTTTCTACCTTGTACGTTTTAAAAATCAGGTAATTTATACATACATAAAAATCACCATGAGGGCTGGGAATATGGCCTAGTGGCAAGAGTGCTTGCCTCCTACACATGAAGCTCTCAGTTCGATTCCCCAGCACCACATATATGGAAAACGGCCAGAGGGGGCACTGTGGCTCAGGTGGCAGAGTGCTAGCCTTGAACCGGAAGAAGCCTGGGACAGTGCTCAGGCCCTGAGTCCAAGGCCCAGGACTGGAAAAAAAAAATCACCATGAATAAGAGTATATTTATAATATTTTGAATGTTTGCGATATTTGTGTCATCATCACCTTGTATTGTTATATTCTCATTCTCTAAAAAGATTGGAAATGAATGTATGTACATATTACTCCTCCCAATCTGGCATATATTTTTGTTAGTCATGCATTACACTTTTACAACTATTACCTGAGTATTGTAAGCCAGATGACTTTAAACATTAATATTTGAATTTTTGTGTGGAGGCATTGTGTGTGTGTGTGTGTGTGTGTGTGTGTGTTTGAAAACACCATGAGTGGAATCAGTGGGCACTTAGCCATCCAATATTTGTCTTCTTATGAAACACCGGACTTTATTCTATGTCTGCTTGTTTATTATTTCCATCAATAACAGCTCTTCGCCTTTCCAATGCTGTGCTGTCCTGAAAACTGTTTCACCAGGATAGTTAGTGAAGCTCACATTAGATCGCCCCTAACCTGCCTATATATACACACACAATGCCTGTTTACTGAGGCCATGTGGTGGAAATGTATAACAGCCATCTACCACAAAGGAGGCTGGACAGTGCAATAGCTTTAGAACTAATGGAGCTTAAAATGATCTAATAGCCAGATTTTAAGTTTTCCTTAAACAGTAGTTTGGGGGGAATGTCTACTTTTCTCTCTCTGAGTTGCATCAGCTTCCTTTACTTTGCATCCTGAGTACCCACAGAGCAATAAGAACCCAGAACATTCCATGAAATCTGCCACGGAGAAGACCTGCAGAGACGGACACACACATGTCCACCTTCCCAATCATTTTTTGTCAGTCAAAGCCAGACTGTGCAAGAAGTTCATACAACTTACTTTTAATTCCCCTCCAAAAAGCGGGCAGTAGAGCTCTGTCCCCAAATTTCTCCACGATGTGCACTAGTGCACGGCTTTCATCCAGAATCTTCTTTAGCCAAACCAAGCCAGAGCAAAGCAGCAGAACATTCATGAAGACACAGCGGCCACCAGGATGACTGTACTGCAGACACCTGGGGTATATGCCCCCTGTAGCCACTCCCACTGCTTCCCCAAGCCGCCCACCACCCTAGGCCTAGCTAGTGGTCGTCTGGTCTCCATCTCTGTTGTCCTGTCTCCTGGAAACTGTTGCATAACCTTGATAATCCAAGAGAACTCATTTTTACTTTTTCCTTTCATTTTCATCAGTGCATATTCATCCTTATTATTGCAGGCATTTATAAGCATTTATAAGTGACCTCATTCTGGGTTCATTCATATACTCATATAATGCACTTTGGTCATATATTTTCTCTGTTATTCTAAGCCCCCTTCCCCTCATTTGGCTGTGTGCCCTTATGCTATTTTCTTGTATGCAGACAATTTTCTTCAAGGACCCATGACAGTATGTTTGTCATCGTGCCCATTGTAGGACTTAGGTGTTGCCTCTACTTTGGCTTCTTGCAAACGAAGCTGCTCTTACCATCTTCCTCCACCCAGGCAGACACTGACATCCCCACGCGAAAGGCCTTGGTCAGTACTCAGGATCCCCAGCTGTTATGCTTCTTGAAGGGTTTCAGTGCTGGAGAAGCTCTCTGGCCCACAGAATCATGGATTCAGTCAAGACAAAAAAAGAAGCACACAGCACAACTTAGCTGGACTGGACAAGTCAAAGCAAGCAGCCAAGCTACCCAATTCCTGGAGAAGTGAGGAGAAGCCATAAATACAAGTAGGTTTTTGTTTTAGATTTCATTAAAGCCTTTCAAAACCAGTCCCACACTGAGCCACACTGGGACTTTAATCTCCAGAAGCTTCTCTGTTTTCACCTTTGTTTCACTGTAGGCTTATTGTACAACTCAATGGAAATAACTGGGATATTTTCACACATGCCAGTAAAACCCTCATCCCAAAACCAGGCAGGGACTCAGCAAGGAAAGAGAACTATAGACCAATTTCTCTGATGAGCTTTGATGCAGAAGTTCTCAACACAATTCTGGCCAATCAACTTCAACAGGTCATCAAAAAATTCATACACTATGACCAAATGGGTTCATGCCCAGTATGCAGAGTTGGCTCGATGTATGCAAGTCAGTCAACATAATAAACCACATCAAGTGGAACAAGGCCAAGAATCACATGATTATTTTGCTAGATGAACAAAAAGCATTTGACAAAATGCAGCACCCATTTATGATGAAAGTTTTGGAGAAACTAGGATTCCAGGGAACATTCCTGAATGTAATTAAGGCTGTCTTCAATAAACCGCCAGGAAACATTACTCTTCATGAGGAAAAGCTAACGCCATTCCCTCTAAAATCAGGAGCAAGACAAAGTTGTACTCTCTCCCCTCTCTTCTCCAACATAGTACGAGAACTCCTAGCCAGAGCAATAAGGCAAGAGGAACACATAATGGGGACCCAAATTGGAAAAGATGAAGTCAAACTCTCTCTCTTTGCAGATGACATGATCCTGCATCTAAAGAACCCCACAGACTCTACTCTCAAGCTACTTGAGCTGACCCAAAACTCTGGCAAAGTAGCAGGATATAAAATAAACCATCAAAAAATCAATGGCTTTTCTATAAGCCTGGTTGTTGGACCTGGGTAACTGCAGCCTTAGTCAGAACATGGGGGATGCAGAGGCGAGTGGACCAATGCACACTTTATTTTAGAAAGGTCAGGGTTTATATAGGGTTAGAAATCAGTTCACAACTTCAAGAGTAAAATTAATACAGAAAGGTATCCATATCAATACAAAAGTTGTGGATGTTGCTGCTGCAAGGATGTAGCTACTACAAAGGTAGTCAAAGGTAGTCACTACTACAAAGGGTGTTGCTACTACAAAGAGGTCAGCATTACAACAAAGGATCAAACCAGTCAAGGCAGAACTCTATTACCTAGCTACTATTTCCTGAAGACTAATTATCTTAGACCACTGACTTCCCTATTTACTGTAAAAAGCTTTCACTGGAGCAGCTGGGTAAACAAGCCTCCCCAGGGAGGCTCTATACAGGGGGAAGGGGTGATTCTCACGAAAAAGTGGCTTCCTTTGGCCAACAAACACAAGAGACTCTTTAATGGAGAGTTTTCCCCATAGGCCTATTAGTTTGCTAATAAGGCATCAGAATATCTGTGCTGAGGCTAAGTCCCCCACTGGTCAGAGAAATTATTCTCCCACAGCTGAAGACTGAGGCCAAAAATCAGGAAAGCAACTACTCTTGCAATAGCCTCAAAAAGCACAAAATACTTAGGAATAACCTTAAGCAAAGAAGTGAAAGACGTCTGGGACGAGAACTATAAAAACATGAAAAACAAAATTAAGCAGAACTCAGAAAATGGAAAAACCTCCTATGCTCCTGGACTGGGAGGATTAATATTGTCAAAATGGCAATATTTGTAAAGTCAAAGGCTATTTACAAATTCAATGCAACACCCATTAATATCACAACACCATTTTTCAATGAAATAGAGGAATGAATCCAGAAATTCATATGGAACAATGAAAGACCCAGAATAGCAAAAACAATCCTAAGTAGAAAGAAGAGTGCTGTAGGAATTACTCTACCAAATTTCAAGCTGTATTACAAAGCTATAGTAATAAAAAGAGCTTAGTATTGGCACAGGAATGGGCCTGAAGACTAATGAAACAGAACTGAAGACCCAGAAATGAACCCACAGAACTATGCCTACTTAATCTTTGATAAAGGAGCTAAAAAAATAGGATGGAAGGAAGATAGCCTCTTTAACAAATGGCACTGGTAAAACTGGTTCAATGCATGCAATATATTAAAACGAGATCCTTATATATAATCCTGCACCAAAATCAATTCCAAATGGATCAAAGACCTCGAAATAAAAACATACCCTGAAAACACTAAAAGAAGGAGCAGGAGAAACACTTGGGCTCGTTGGCACAAGATGAAACATCCTTAATAAAGGCCCAGAAACACAACAAACCAAAGAAATGTTGGACAAATGGGACTGAATCAAACTGCAGAGCTTCTTCAGGGCAAAGGACATAGCGTGCAAGATAAACAGAAGGCCCACAGATTGGGAGAAGATCTTTACCAGCCATACAACAGACAAAGGCCTCATATATAAAACATATGCAGAAATAAAAAATTAAATTCCTCCAAAACAAAACCACAAAGAACCAACAGCCCCCTCAACAAGTGGGCTAAAGACTTAAAAAAAGACTTCTCTGATGAGGAAAATAGAATGGCCAAGAGACATAGGAAAAAGTGCTCTACATCACTGACCATAAAAGAAATGCAAAGCAAAACAACATTGACATTCCACCTCAACCCAGTAAGAATGTCCATTATCAAGAAAACTAACAATAAAAAATGTTGGAGGAGATGTGGCCAAAAGGATACCCTACTTCATTGTTAGTGGGAATGTAAATTTGTTCAGCCACTCTGGAAAGCAGTATGGAGATTCCTAAGAAGGCTAAACATAGAGCTACCCTATGACCCATAAACACACTAAAGCCACTAGCACAACAATGTTCATCGCAGCACAATTTGTCATAGGTAGAATATGGAACCAACCCAGATGCCCCTCAGTAGAAAAATGGATCAGGAAAATGTGGTACATATACACAATGGAAATTTACGCCTCTCTGAATGACATTGCCCCATTCGTAAGGAAATGGAAGAACTTGGAAAAAATTATATTAAGTGAAGTGAGCCAGGCCCAAAGAAACACGGACTCTATGGTTTCCATCATAGGAAATAATTAGCACAGGTTTAGGCTAGTCACAGCAGAGGATCACAAAAGCCCAATAGCTATACCCTTATGCACAGATAAGCTGATGCTAAGTGAAATGAACTCCATGTTATGGAAACGAGTGTTATATCACTGTTGTAATTACTCTCGACATGCCATATGAAACCATAGCGTCTTTTCTTGATAATCTTCTTGTATCCCCTTCCTGTGGTTGTCTCCGTGCTATCACTGTATCTCATGTGAGTGCCCTGGATACTGTATATACTGGTATTAGAACTAGAAAAGTGAAAGGGACTATCAAAATGGAGAGACAAAGGATAAAAAGACAAATGACTCCAAAAGCAATACTTGCAAAACCATTTGGTGTAAACAAACTTAACAACTCCTGGGGGAAGAGGGAAAAGGAAGGGGAGAGGGGGAGTGAGGGAGGAGTTAACAAATAGTACAAAAAATGTACCCATGTCCTTACATATGAAACTGTAACCCCTCTGTAAATCACTTTGACAATAAGTATGTATTATTAAAAACTTAAAATAAAAAAGGAAAAATATGGCAACAGATTGCCTGTGTAAAACTCCAATGTTCACACACACACACACACACACACACACACACACACACACATGCACACACTATAACTGGCATCACTGCTTTTACTGTAGCATGAGTGGAAAACAGGATTTGCATGGAATGAGAATCACCAGGAAGGGGAATCAGGAAGAAGAGGGAAATGAAGTTGAAGTTAAACAAAGTAATTTATGTAAGGAAATGGAATAATGAAATCTGCTAAAAACTACCTTCAAAAGGGTGGAGAGGAAACCACTTCGTGGCTCCCACCTGTAATCCCAGCTACTCAGGAGGATGAGATCTGAGACCCAAGTTTCAAAGCCAGCCCAGACAAGAAAGCCCACTGAGAGTCATATCTCCAATTAACCAGCAAAAAGCTGGAGGTTGAAGCAAGGCTCAAGTGGTAGAGCATCAGTGATCAGAAAAAGCCAAATGAATGCTGCAAGTTCTGATTTCAAGTGACATTACCTATGCATATAACACACATACACACATACTCATGCACACATGTATATACACACACACAAGTACCACTACTGACTAATGATCCTATACATTGAAAATCAGGAACTCTTATATGAAATTACCTTTCCACAGGTTTACGTGTATTTCTTAAAAATAGATATGAAAGCCAGTTACCAGTAGCTCAAGTCTATGATCCTAACTACTCAGGAGGTTGAGATCAGAGGATCACGGTTCAAAGTCACCCTGGGCAAGAAAGCCCATGAAACACTTATCTCCAATTATCCACCAGATAACCAAAAGTGGTGCTGTGGCTTAAAGTGGTAGATGGTTAACCTTGAGCAAAACAAGCTCAGGGATAGTGCCCAGGCCCCACATCACTCACACACTCACACACACACAAACACACACATACATATACACACACACACAAATAAAAAAAAGAAGAAGAAAAAGTAATCTATTCCCACTTTCTCTGTTCAGCATGGGGAAGGGGCAGAAACAAGGGCTGGAGAAGCACTTTGAGAACACAAAGAACCCCGAAACCCCATCTCCAAAGCAAAGGCACCATGGCCTCTGCCATCGCCAATCACCCAGTCAGGAGCACTCTTTCTCTCAGAGCACAAGCTGTGTCCTCCTCTTCTCCATCCACTGGACAGCTCCAACTAAACTCAGCAAGTCCTCCACACCAAAACTTTCAGCCAAAGCACAACAAAAATCCTCTCCTGGCCCCAATTCCTTCCTCTTTCCCATAAAGGCCTTGGGATTCTTCTCCATTTTCACGTATGAGAAACTCCCGTTGCAAAGGATAAAACATAACAACACATGAGAGCCAATCATGTGGAAGGACAGCACATGAAAACCAATGAAGCTCAAGTGGTAGAGCACTAGCCTTGAGAGAAAAGCTCAGAGGCAGTGCCCAGGCACTGAGTTCAAGCCAGAAGACCAGGACAAAAAGAGTAAAATGGGGGAGGGGGGAGCAATTAATACTGGTGCCAATAAATAATTTAAGACTGGGCATGATTAAATACTGTAATCTTCGCTACTTGAGGGGCAGAGACTTCAAGGATAACAGTTCTAACCCAGCCCAGGCAAAAAGTTCATGAGACTCCCAATGGTTAGGGGAAGTATTGTATATCCAGCCACAGGCAAGCCCTCCAAACTACATGTGAAGTAAAAACAGGCAGATCTTTTGGTACAGCCAAACATTCAGATTGTTTTCATATTCCTAATATTTTTAAAAACTGAAATAAATGTGTTCTGTGAAAAAAAAAAAAAAACAGGCAGATCACAGTCCTGAAGTTAAAACAAAAAGGTGGATCACAGGCTGGCTGGATCAGCCATAAATCAATCCTATCTGAAAAATAACCAACACACAAAGGACTACAGGCATGACACAGTGGTAGAGCGCCTGCCTAGCAAGCACAAGGCCTTTAATTCAAACTTGAAGACCAGCAAAAATTAAAAAAGAAAAACATACCTCAATGACAGGCACATTACCCTGGATCTCGGTGGTATGGGAGGCAAGCAAGGTGATCATCGAGCTACCTTCAAGAATCTACACAAGAGAGAACACAGACCAAGGCTTGGAAAAGCATGCTGGGAGGCAGGAAGTGCCAAGGAAGGCCTTCAAGCTAAGGATGTCCATGAGACAAAAGAGGGTGAGAAGTCGAGGCTGGGATTGGGGGGAATATAGTCATTTGGTTCAGTTGCAAAGGCTACCGGAACCTTCTAATGCTTGACCTTACTTGTTCTTTTCCACCTGGCATGCTGTACCTACAAAAAGCAAGAGGAGCCAGGCAGTGGTGGTTTTTACCTGCCATCCTACATTGTTCTGAGGCACCATCAAGCAGATCACAATCCAGGACAACTCAAAGAATACACTTAACATTTCATTCACAAACCAATGAATATAAAAACAGCTGCAAGTTTAGCTCATGAGTCCAAAACACAGTGCTACGAAAAGAGTGGGTGGGCAGGGAGGCCTGTAGATCACAATCCCATTAAGACTGTAAATAACACCTGTTCTGCTGGCTCATGCCTGTCATCCTCAAGAGGCTGAAATCTGAGGACCAAGGCTCGAAGCCAGCCCCAGGGAAGACAAATCTGAGACTTGTCTCCAAATTACCAGCAAAAAGCCAGAAGTAGAGGTGTGGCTCACATGTTCTAGTATGAGACTTGAATGGACAAGAGGTCCCGAGTTCAAATCCCACTTCTGGCACATAGACTCACTGATTTTTTTCACATCAAATACACAACCATTCTTCAAGTTTCTACAACTCCCCATAATCTCAGACTTGTATTTAGAACATTCAGGATAATGACTCTCTTTTAACTTTTGAAGTTTATAATCAAGCAGTCTCCAGAAATGGCCCAAGTCAGAGTATGTGCTCATTTAGGACTGCACTTTTGGCACCACACAGGTTGCAGTAACTTCCTAAAATGGTGAGCCACAATTTACATGTACATACACATCCCAGTTTGGAGCAATCCTTAAATGCTGGGTGAGCAGGTGGAACTAGAATAAAAATTAAGCATTGTACATTCAGTCCACGAACCACCACTTAAAAAGGAACAGCTAAGCGAATAACTCAGACTAAGAGGTAAATGGTTGGCCACAGGAAAGAGCTAAGGATTTAAAAATAGGCTAAAAGCACATGCAGGATGCAGAGAAAGATCAACCCAGAACCTAGTGGCTCACGCCTGTAATCCCAACTACTCCAGAAGCTGAGATCAAAAGATCCTGGTTCGAAGCCAGCTCTGCAGACACATCCAAGAGACTCTCATCCCACATTATGCCATAAAAAAAGCTGGAAGCATAGATGAGGCTCAAGCAGTAGTAGTCCAGGATCAAGAAAGCCAAGGGAGGACGTGAGGCTAAGAGGTCAAGCCCTAGTACTGGCACCAAAAGAAGGCACTAGAATGTTCTGCCCAAGACCTACCAAGGGGGAGTGGAGGAGGTGTGTGACCATGTCCTGGTGAGTCACCACCACACACAAACAGCACAGGAGGTTGAGCTTGGTGGGGGAGGTCGCCATGGTCTTCTCAGTGGAGTCTATCTGTGAGCAGCCTTGCTGCAGGAACTCATTCCAGTCCTGATCTTTCAGACACAGCAACTTCTCTGCTGGGACAGGAAAGAAGCAGAAGAAAAGGGTTTAGAGAGGGGCAAAAACAAAGCCCATGTATCTTCCACTCTTTATCATCACAACCACAATCAAAGCCACCAGTGCTCACACCTGTCATCCTAGCCACCCAGGAGGCTGACATCTAGAGCACACTTTGAGGCCAGTCAGGGCAGGAAAAGTCTGTGAGACTATTTATCTCCCATGAACCATGCAAAACCAGCCAGAAGTGGCACTGTGGTTCAAGTTGTAGAGTGCTAGCTTTTAGCAAAAGAAGCTCAGGGGGCTGGGAATGTGGATTAGTGGTGGAGTGCTTGCCTAGCATGCATGAAGCCCTGGGTTCAATTCCTTATCACCACATATATAAAAAGAGCCAGAAGTAGTGATGTGGATCAAGTGGTAGAGCGAAAGTCTTGAGCAAAGAAGCCAGGGACAGTGCTCAGGCCCTGTGTCCAAGCCCCAAAAACTGGCAAAAAACTGTAAAAGCTGATAATATGGCCTAGTGATAGAGTGCTTGTCTCGTATACATGAAACACTGGGTTCGATTCCTCAGCACCACATATACAGAAAAAAAGCCAGAAGTGGTGCTGTGGCTCAAGTGGTAGAGTGCTAGCCTTGAGCAAAAAAAAAAAAAAAAAAAGAAGAAGCCAGGGACAGTGCTCAGGCCCTGAGTTCAAGCACCACAACTGGCAAAAAACAAACAAACAAAAACAAATGTTTACAAATGCTAAGGTGTTGCCTATATCTCCCTATCCTTTTAGATTAAGGCATTCATTCCCTTAGTTGGTGGGAGTATTTCTGACACTGGGACATTGTATAATAGCAAGGGAATGCTTCCTCAGAGGCTAACCTTCCTCCCAGTTCCCATGTATGGAAAACTAGTTTCCTTGTGTTTTGTCCCTTGTTTTGTTTTTCAATTACATTTTTATTAGCATCAAAGAAAACAAGAAAACAAAGAAGAAGCTCAGGGACAGCACCCAGACTCTGAGTTTGAGCCCCACAGCCAATTAAAAAAAAAAACTGGACAGAGATAGACATATTACATGGTAACCTTCTTGTATGACTTTTCAAACCCTGAAAAAAAATGTTAAATGTTACCAAAACAAAAATTAACTATGAGTACATAATAACAATTATCAATCCTAATAAGAAAAATGAAGATCATAGAACAACTTTCAGTTTTATAACTATGAACATTATTTCATTCACTGGCTTACCATTACTCTTTTCTCAGTGCATATTTTTTTGTGCCAATCCTAGGGCTTGAACTTGGGGCCTGGGAGCTGTCCTTGACATTCTTTTCTTCAAGGCTAGTGCTCTATCACTTGAGCCAGAGTGCCACTTCCGATTTCCTCGTTGTTCACCTGAGATAAGAGTCTCACGGGGTTTAAATTGTAATCTTGAGATGTCAGTCTTCTGAGTAGGTAGGACTACAGGCGTGAGCCACAGTGCCAAGCTGCCTATTTCTTAAACAGACATGTACTCCTGAGTGCTCACTCACCTTGTTTAAAGGAGGGCTCTTCTGAGGGGAGTTCAGAGCAAGGTCCTCAGGATTTACAGCCCCATTGCTGGTTCTTGGGGTCAGATGAAAACTTAAAAATATACAAGAGTTGATTTAATGGTATTCAGTTTTCCAAAGTTCCAGCCTAAGCCCAGTACCAGTCTTGTGCAAAAAAATCTTAGGGACAGTGCCTACATCCCGAGTTCAAGACTCAGGAACAACATAAATAATAATAATCATTATTATTACATTCAAGAAAATGTTAGGGTATAATAAGGATCTAGGTTCTCATCAAAATAAAAAAGCTTTTAGCTCATTTCTGCTTACATAAAACTGTGATTTTGGGGTCACTTTATGGTTATTCCCTGGCTAATTTATTGTATCTTTTATTTAAAATTTTCAGGTTCTATTCCTTTTTTTTTTTTTGAAGTCTCATTATTTTTAATTTATTTATTTTTTTTCAAACTTTTATTATCAAACTGATGTACAGAGAGGTTACAGTTTCATACGTTAGGCTTTGGATACATTTCTTGTACTGTTTGTTACCTTGTCCCTCATACCGCCTTTCCCCCCCTATCCCTTTTCCCCCCTGAGGTGTTCAGTTCATTTTCACCATACAGTTTTGCAAGTATTGCATTTGTAGTTTGTCTTTTTTTACCCCGTGTCTCTCAATTTTGGTATTCCCTTTCAATTTCCTACTTCTAATACCAGTATACACGCTTTCCAATATATTCAGATAAGATTACAGAGATAGTGTAGGTACAACCACTGGAAGGTGATACAAGAACATCATCAATAATAGAAGCTACAGATACAGATGGGACGTTGAAAGTAGTTACAACTGTGATATAACAATCGTTTCCATAACATGGAGTTCATTTCACTTAGCATCATATTATGTGTTCATAAGGGTATAGCTATTGGGCTCTTGTGATGCTCTGCTATGACTTGCCTAAACCTGTACTAATTATTCCCAATAAGGGAGACCATAGAGTCCATGTTTCTTTGGGACTGGCTCATTTCACTTAGTATAATTTTTTCCAAGTCCTTCCATTTCCTTACAAATGGGGCAATGTCATTCTTTCTGACAGAGGCATAAAATTCCATTGTGTATATGTACCACATTTTCCTGATCCATTCATCTACTGAGGGGCATCTGGTTTTGTTCTATGTGTATTTTAAGTAGAAAACTTAAAATATTAGTTTTATTATATGGTACAAGTAGGCTTGCATAGGGAGGATGAACATAATAAAATAGATCAAGTACTTCACAAGAGATGAAAAATATGTACAGCTTTACTTCAGAAAACACTTGAAAGGGAACTTCCATATTTGCGCTTGGTGAGAATAAGGATAAGGGAATACATTCATGATTCCATGGGCTTCTATACTACAATTTTCAGTTTTCCACATCTTAGAAATACAACCAAGCTGGGCACAATGGCTCACTCCTCTAATCCTAGCTGTCCTGAGAGGTTGAAAGGACTTTTGGTTCAAGGCCAGTTGGAGATAAAGGTAGGCAGGACCCCATCTCACCCAAGAAAAGCTGAGTGTTGTGGCAGGTGCTTATAATCTCAGGCACACAGGAATGTAATCAGGAGGATTAAAATCTAGGACAACCCAGGAAGAGAAGTCTACAAGACTCTTTGGTAACGGAAGCTGAGTATGGGAGTCAAAGCCTGTTATGCCAGGAAGAAAACATCAAGAGGATCCCAGTCCATGTCTGAGCAAGAAGTGACGCACCCTAATCTCAAAATCAGAGTCAACAGGGCTGCAGGGGTGGCTTTGATGAGCAACCACCGGGACTTGAGTTTAAATCCAATTACAGCCAAGTGGAAAAAAAAAAAAAAAACTACATCAAAGACAAAGGACTGGGGACCTAGCTCAAGTGATAGAGCAACTGCCTAGCACACGCAGGCCTCAAGTTCAAAATACCACACTGTCATAGAAACAAAGATGAGATTTTCTTCTGTCATAGGCTGTCTTATAGATTTTCCATTTGACATAGCTGAGGAGAAAAGTGATATGCTTAGGGCACAATTCAGTGGGATTTGTGTAGAAGGAAAATAACAATTTTCATGAGCAGAATGTAAAGATTTTAAAATAAAGATTGAAAGCCAGGCACCAGTGGCTCATGCCTGCCATCCTAGCTGCTCAGGAAGCTGAGATCTAAAGATAATAGTTCAAAGCCAGCCCAAGCAGGAAAGTCTCTTAGACTCTTATGTCTAATGAACCACCTGAAAACCAGGAGTGGTGCTGTGACTCAGGTGATTGAGGGCTAGCCTTCAGCAAAAGAGCTCAAGGCAACACCCAGGTCCTGAGTTCAAGGACTACAACTGACAAAAAATAAAAATTTTAAATGTTTTTTAAAAAGCTAACGTAGTCTGAAAGAGTGACACATTTGCTGGCCACTCCTTGAACCTTTTGTTTGTCAACTGAGCGCTCTTCAAAAATTCCTTGAAATCTTGGAGCTCAGAACATGCCATGATGGTTCTGCTAGTAAACAGGAGGAAGCCAAGGTAATCACACATAATACTGAAACTCTCTCTCTGGTTATAAATGCAAATCACAAACTGAAACACACACAAAAAGTAGTAATAATAAAAAGTCGGGCACTGGTGACTCATGACTATCATCCTAGCTACTCAGGAGGCTGAGATACAGAGGATAACAGTTCAAAGCCAGCCTGGGAAGAAAAGTCCATGAGATTATTCTTTCCAAAGAACTAGCAAAATGCTGAAAGTGGCACTGTTAGCTCAAGTGGTAGAGTGTCAGCCTTGAGCACAAAAGCTTAGGGACAGAGCCCAGATACTGTGTTCACTCCAGAACACAGCAGGGGAAAAAAATCTGTAAGCTGAGAGGTAAGCAGTTAGGAAATGAAAATTAGTGGCTTATCTTGTCTGGAGAAATGTCACAAAACACAAAGCCCAGGGTGTGGAGATGGTGTAATCCAGCAATCACGTCAGCACCAAACGCTCAGACTACATCTTCCAGAAGGTTTTCGTCCTGAGCAATAACTGTCTCTCAGGAGCCAGCTGCAAGGAATTGAGGAAAAGTCATCTCCATAACCCACCACCATGTTAATGAAAGAGTGAAGCTGGGTACCACGGCTCACACCTGTAATCCCAGCTACTCAAGGAAGCTGAGATATGAAGATCACAGTTCATAGGCAGCCCAGGAAGAAAAAAATAAATTAACTAATTAAGGGGCAGTGCGCAGGCCCTGAGTTCAAGCCCCAAGCCTGGCATGGTGGGGGTCGGGGGGAGAGCTTCTCTGACTTATCTGACTGGACTGGCTTTGAACCTCAATTTTCAGATCTCAAGCCTCCTGAGAAGTTAAAGTATCTCAACATGTGATGGTTCTTGATTATTATTCAATGTATACAAAGAAGTATGCAAACTCACTGCTTTGAATATTGCTGGTCCTGAACTCAGGACCTGGGCTCTGTCCCTGTGCTTCTTTTTTTCCTCAAGGCTGGTCCTCTGCCACTTGAGCCACAGAGCCCGGCTTCCAAATTTTTTTCTTTTACTTTTTTTTTTCCTTTGGAAGTTTATTGGAGAATAGAGTCTTAAAGACTTTCCTGCCTGGGCTGGTTTTGAACCATGATCCCCAGATCTCTGCCTCCTGAATAGCTAGGATGATGGGTGCAAGCTACTGGTGTCTAGTTCCATTTGCCCCCCTCACACACCCATTACTGCTAAAATATAAAAACTTTCAAGCTAAAAGCTGAGGTGGCAACTGACACACCCATCTTCTCCACTGGATTCCCAGCAAACTGAAGAAACAACTCTGACATGAAATGGCTACCAGGTGTTGACATTTGCTAGCTCAAATCTCTTCAAGCTTTTCTCAAGTGCAATTCTCTTTTCCATAATAATAATAACAGTAACAAACTATAAACATGTAGGGTATGGGCTGGGAATGTGGCTTAGTTGTAGAGTGCTTGCCTAGCATTTATGAAGGCCAGGGTTCAAGTCCTCATACCACATACACAGAAAAAGCCAGAAGTGGGGCTGTGACTCAAGTGGTAGAATGCTAGCCTTGAGCAAAAGCAGCTGAAAGACAGTGCCCAGGCCCTGAGTTCAAGTCCCAGGATTGGCGAAAAAAATTGTAGGGTGGATGAGGCTCTGTCTTATAATGTTTTTTTTGGGGGGGAGGCAATATGTGCCAGCACTGAGATTTGGCTCAGGACCTGACACCTTTGCTTAGCTGTTCTGCTCAAGGCTGGTGCTCTACCCTTTGAGCCATGCTTCCGGCTCTTGGCTGGTTAATGGCACATAGAGTCTCACCGACTGGACTTTTCTACCCTAGGCTAGCTCTGAACTGTGATCCTCAGATGTCCTCCTGAGTAGCTAGGATTTATATGTGTGAGCCAACAAGAATCCAACTTGAAAGGACTTGTTTAAACTAAGCAGGTTGAAACTAAGATGGTTGAAAGTAGGAACCATCCTCTTTCTTGGTAGACACTTAAGGCATGAGATGGAAATTATTGATAATTCTGCTCTGAGTCTGGCATGTGGTGTTTGACTCTTTCTTTCATTCCTTCCCTAATATTAAAGTTCTTAGAATCAACAGCCCTTTTTTTTCAGGCAGGCCTGGGGCTTGAACCCAGGGCCTGGGCACTGTCCCTGGGCCTCTTTGTGTGCAAGGCTAGCACTTTACCACTTGAGCCACAGTGCCACTTTTGGCTTTTTCTGAGTATGTTATTGGTGATCAAGAGTCTCAAGGACTTTTCTTCCCAGGCTGGCTTTAAACCATGATCCTCAGATCTCAGCCTCCTGAGATGCTGGGATTAGAGTTGTGAGCACTGGCATCTGGCTCAGTAGTCCTTTAATTAATCACAGTTTCAATGAATAGTTAAGTATTAGCTGCCATGATGATTGTTTCCTTACAAAAACAGTTCAGATCTTAATCAAAGATGAGATGGATTTCTGACTATGCCTGTGCCAGTACTGGGACTTGAGCTCAGGGCCTGGGAGCAATCCCTTAGCTTTTCCTCTCCAGGCTGGAGCTCTACCACTTGTGTCACATCTCCCTTTCCAGCTTCGGTTAAGTTAATTGCAAGAGTCTCTCAGATTTATATGCCCAGGCAGGCTTTGAACCAGGATCCTCAGCTCTCAGCCTCCTGAGTAGCTGGGATTGCAGGCCTATGCTGGGCTCCCATTCTTCCTAATCTTTTCACACATGAAGAACACCACAAGGGTCACTGATTTGCTCAAGGAATACGCTAGATTGTGATATTGATACGTTCACAGCAATTCTCGCAAAACCTGGCACCCAGTCTCACCTGTGCAGAGCTCTACCACTAGCCACAGGTAATTGCTAGTCTCATACCATTCATGAAAAGTCACAATATTCTTGTGTTTAATTTCATATGTGAGACAGACTTACCAGGAAGAGGAGAGAAAAAAAAGTTCTTGAAATCTTGATCATAAAACCTACTTGACTGTGTAATCAAATTTAATGATGTATTTTACTTATTTCCAGACATTAGAAAGGAAGGGGAGGAACACTGGCCATAGGGAAACAGGCTAACAATGCATGAGCTTTATAAACATCACACCTGTTAGGATGGCTACTGGGGAGGCGGAGCTCTGAGGATCCCAGTTTGAACCCCGGGCACACAAACAGAAAGAGATTCTCCTCTCCCATTAACCAGAACAAATCTGGAAGTGAAGGTGGGGTTCAAGTGATGAGCACCAGCCTTGAGTGAAAAATGAAAGAAAAGCACAAAACCCTGAGTTGAAGACCCATGACCAACAACAATAACAAAATCTCCAGGGCTTTCTTGCCCTGGCTGGCTTTGAACCATGATCCTCAGATCGCAGCCTCTTGAGTAGGAAGGATTATACAGGTGAGCCACAGTGCCCGGCCCAATGGCCTCATTTATTAACTTGTTTCTCTCTCTCTCTCTCATTTTGTTTTGTTGGTACCAAACCCAGGGTCTTGTGCATGATTGCCCAAGGGCTCTACCACTGAGCTACATTCCCAGCCTTTGGTTTATTAAGATAGTGATTAGATGTTCTTGAACTTGACATCCTTTCACCTCCCAGCTGCCGGTATTACAGGTGTCCTAGCAAACTCAGCATTTTGCTAGTCGCTCTTCTGATCAAAGCTCTGCCTCTCCCAAGGCAGATGGAAACACAACAGACTTACCCAATTGGCAATTTCTGGTCTTTTGCACTTTTCTGTACCAAAGATGGCCACAAAGTTGATTGTTCCCTCCTGCCGCCCTTTATAGACAATTGTCTTATTTCCCCTACCAATCTCCTCATAGAGAATGAAGTTTTCCATTGCTGGGTTGACTTCTCACAGAGGGCAAGAAAACATTTTTAGCTCTTAAAAAGAAAACAGAAATGACGCTGAGAGATACAAGCTGCATGAATGATGTGTGGATGCATATGCAAATATGCAAATAAGTGCGTGAATAGCACAATATGCAAATAAGGCATTTATAAGTCCCATTCATAATTATAGATAATAATTAATATAATTATGGATAATAAGGCCCGTATGTAATGATATAATGAACAAGACTAATGAAACGGCAAGTCATAAAAAATTCAATTTTCTTTTGATAAGATCTTGGGCTGCAGCTGTAGCTCAGTAGTAGAGTGCTGGCTTATAAAGGTATAAAGTTATGGGCTCAATTCTATTCCCTAAGACTAGAAGGAAGAGGAAAAAGAAAGTTCTAACCAGGCGCCAGTGTCTCTCACCTATGACCCTTAGCTAATCAGTAGGCTGAGATCTGAAGCTCCTAGTTTCAAGCCATCCTGGAGAGGAAAGTCCAGAGATTTTTCTCTTTTGGTCTGGACTTGAACTTAAGGTCCTGTGTGCTGTCCCTGAGCTCTTGTGCTCAAGGCTAGCATTCTACCACTTGAGCCAGAGCTCTACTTCTGGATTCTCAGTGGTTCACTGGCTCTGAACCATGATCCTCAGATCTCAGCCTCCTGAGTAGCTAGGATTATAGGCAAGAGGCACCAGCGCCCAGCTCCTGAAAGATTCTTAGGTCCAACTAACTAGCCAAATGCCAGAAGTGGAGGTGTGGCTCAACTGGCAGAACAACAAGCCTTGAGTGCAGGAAAAAACCGAGGGACAGCATCCATGCCCTGAGTTCAAGTCCTGTACTGTCATGTGTGCACACATACCAAAAAAACCAACTGTAACTTCTTACCTGGAAAATTAACTTAAATAGAGAAAACTGCAGAAAATGAATCTATAGACACTCTACAGTCAGCACCAAGGAACCCTCCCATGGTCTATCTCCACAACTCTTTCTGCTCCCTCAAAACAGTCACCCAGCTGGCTCTCCCTTTTTCTAGGTTCACCGGAAACCCCACCATCTCACCCCACCCGCATCACCCAGCGAGCCAAGGTTCAGGGTCCAAAGCGGAGCACCTCACGTTTCTTCTCCCCACCTGCCACCCCGTTTCACCCAGGTCCGGGGACCCGTGGGCCTCGACCCCAGGCCACATGGGGCTGAGTTTGAGGAGAAAGGCCAAGACCCAGGCCTAAACAGCGAGCCAGGTGTTGCCGGATACCTGAGGCAGCTTAGGGAGACACCAAGCCAGGAAACAAACCCTCGGAAGGCCCCCGGGTGCCTCACCGGCCCCTGTTCGAGAAAGAAGCCAGCGAATCCACTTCAGGGCTCCCGGTGGCTCTGCCTCCTCCTGCGGGTGGGTCCACTGTTCCGGGCTAGGGAGGGGGAGAAACCAGCCCGAAGGCGCGGACGTGGACAAGCACGAGCCGACCTCGCAAGCCTCACTCCCCTCAGTGTTTGGATTCCCCTGTCAAGAGAGGCGAGAAGACGAGTGGCGCTCATTGGCTGAGCACTTTCTGTTTCTATTGGCTGGTGCCCGGAAGTGTCCAGCCAAGAAGGCCCGCCCCTACACCCTACTGCCAGTCACACTACTGATTGGCGGGAAGAATGAAGGGAAGCTTGTAGACTCAGCCCCGCCTCCTCATCCATGGCAGCAAGCATGGTGTGGCTCCACTTCCGACTTTTTGGTGATTATTTGCCGGCAAGGCTCACAGTTTCCTGCTCGGCCTGGCTGTGAACCGTGTTCTCCTGAGTAGCTGGGATGACAGCAGACACGAAGTGTTGGCCCTTCAGTAACTTTTTTTTTAACAAGTCATCATCATTATTATTATTATTTTTATTTATTTATTTCGCAGTACTGGAGATCAAATCCACAGTGTCACAGTGGCAGTGGCAGTATATTCTACCACTGATCTGCAGTTTTCAGCCCTAACATGTCTTTAAGCTCATCAAGATATTAAACATTAGATACTTGCCATTTTTCTACTTTCATTACTTCGTTTAGTTTTATTTTTGTATCAGATCTGGGGCTTAAACTCATGACCTGCAGGCTGTCACTTATGTTTGTCATTCAAGGTTAGTGCTCCACTGTCGGCTTTTTTTTTTTTTCCAGTGCTTGGACTTGGACTCAGGGCCTGGGCTCTGTCCCTGAGCTTCTTTTGCTCAGGACAAGCATGCTACCACTTGAGCCTTCCGGCTTTTCTTGTTTATGTGGTGCTCAGGAATTGAACCCAGGGCTTCATGCATGCTAGGCAAGCACTCTGCCACTAAGCCACATTCCCAGCCCACCTCTTTTTGTGCATGTAATGAATGGGTAGTAAGTCTGGACTTTCCTGTCCTGGACTGGCTTTGAACTCGAATCCTCAGATCTCTGCCTGAGTGACTTGGATGATAGGAATGAGCCAGGAGTGGCCCAACTGTTGTTCCAACTTTTATAACGGTTGATTCCGGTGAATACTGGGTATTATGGTAGAATTTTATTATAGCTCAAAATAATTAGTTAATTATCCTAGCATGCATGCAAGCACAGACACACACACACACACACACACACACACACATACACACACACATTGCTTTTCTTCAGGAATTTATGATATCTTACACAATATAGGCCAAACTTTTAAATAATGCATTAAAGTCTATTCCTAGCTTATTGGGACTATTCCATTAAGCTATTTTTGCACTACTTGCAGACAGTTCTTAATTTCAGTTTTAAATTTTTGTAATAAGGAAGGAAGGAAAATAACCTACACTTGCATGTGCTTGTACTTGTATGAAATCTTTTTCTATTTCTTTCTTTTCTGGTACCAATAATGTAACTTGAACTTACAGCCTCACCCTCACACTTGACTTTTTTCTGCTCAAGGTTGGCACTCTACCACTTAAGCCATGCCGCAACTTTTGGCTTTTTGCAGTTTAATTGGAGATAAAAAGTCTCTCAGATATCTACCTGGATAACTTAAAACCTGGTTCCTCAGATCTCAGCCACCAGAGTCACTAGGGTTATAGGCATGAGCCACCAGCACTTGGCTTAAATTATTTTTAATTAGCATGTACAATGAGGTGAATGATGGTTCAATCCCATTAAACACAACTGTCTCTCAAACATTCTCTCTCTCAAAGTCTCTCTCTCTCACACACACACACAAACACAAACACACACACACAAAAAACTCAGGGCCTCTTCCTTGGTAAGCTAGCACTTTACCAGCTCCAGCCCTTTTTGCTTTATTTATTTCTCAGAGTCACATGTTTGGACTGAAAGCAATTCCCTTACCTATAAAACCTGTGTAGCCGGGGTTACAGGTGCATACCACGGTACCCGGCCACCATATTTCTCTGTGATTAAAGCACTCAAGATCCTTTTACCTAACTTTTGAAATACACAGGATGTTATGGTTAGTGCTAGTCATCTTACTATGCAATACAAAATGGGAAATTTTAATACTTGATCTGGTCTCTCTTCAAGGAATATCGGTGGTGTCAACTTTACAACCCATACATGGCTGAGATCATGGAGTAAATTTTGCCTTGGGTTCCAGCCTACTGCCCCAGGAGGAATTGTACTTGAACAGCATTCATTAGCAGATGGTACCCAGGAGGCAGTTGCAGAAGCGGGCATCCAATCAACGTGGCTAAAGGATACCTGGAAATCTCAGGCAGGCTGCACAGAGCCTCTGGGTTGGTTCTGGTGACTGACTCATGTGCCCCCCACCCCTAGGCTGTCCAATGAGCTTGAATGTCAGTCACATGGCTGTTTCCTAGAGACATCATGTTAACACTTGCAGGACACAGGCCAGGGCAGTGTCCTTCCATGGGAGGCACCCTTCCCGTTTGGCTGCAGCTTGGCTGATCTGGTCCATCAGTCTTGGCCAGTTTAATTCTCCCTCCAGGCCTCTTGACTCAATTCTTGGAGTCACATCAAACAGTAGGTCCTAGGATCTGGATACAAGGACACAAAGGTTGGCTGACCCAGAGAAGGTCAGTTTCCCATTCCAGTAGCCAGACACATTCTGTATCCTTAGTCCTGAGAAAGATGGGCGATGTTTGATGGATTTCTTTGGCATCTGAGCCACCTTCAGCCACAACTCTGAATTTACTGTGAAATGGGGGAAAGGACAGATTTGAATGTGTCTGTGAACAAGAGGTAGCTTTCTGTCTGCCCAGGCTACAGAGCAAAGTAGCTGTGATTTGGCCCATGTCCACATGGAGAGAAAAACAATCTTAAGACCTACATAAACTGGCCCAGTGGCCAACCACACCTGTCATCCTAGGTATTCTAGAGGCTGAGGTCTGGACAAGGATGGTGGTTCAAAGACAGCCCCAGGCAGGAAACTCCATGAGACTCTAATCTCCAATGAACCACTACTAAAGATAGAAATGGAGTTGTGGCTCAAAGCAGTAGAGCACTAGCCTTGAGTGCAAAAGCTCAAGGTCAGCACCCAGGCCCCTGAGTTCAAGCTTCACGAGCAGCACAGAAAGTAATAATGAAAATAAAAAATATAAAACAGTTGACTGGCTAGAGGTAATAACTCATCAGCTGAACATCTGCCCAGCATGTGTGGTTCTGAGTTCAAAACTCAGTACTGTGGGTGGGAGGTGCAGAAGTAGGCATACTAGAAATGTAAATATTCAAAGCTAAGCAGGTCCTATATCTTTAGACCCTGAGTAATGAGGTGTTCAAGCTGGGCACACTCATCTTTATGACAGATGGAATTCAGCACCCACTTCCTGATAAGGGACTCCTGTCCCAAGGACATTTTGTACCCATCTAACCACAGATTCTGACCAGGCAAAAATCTCCTCCTCAAATGGGCCTCCCTGCCAGGTACTTGATGGCTCCCACTTGTCATCCAAGCTACTCAGGAGGCTGAGATCTGGAGGATCGTGTTTCAAGTCCAGCTGGAGGAAGAAAAGTTGGTAAGACTCACCTCTGGCAAACCACCTGAAAATCTGATGTGCTGTGGCTCAAGTGGTAGAGTGCAAGCCTTGTGCAAAAGAGCTCAGGGACAGTGTCCAGGCCCTAACTTCAAGTGCCATGACTGAGAAAAAAGTGTGGGGTGGTGGTGATTTCCTAAAGAAGATAATCCCTTTCAATGCCCTGGGGCTCACTCCTGTAATGGGCATTGTCTGGGCTGGCCACAGGATTTAAGCGGGTCTCATGTAAAACTTTATTTTTGATGCTAGTCCTGGGAGTTGAAATCAGGGTCTGGGTGCTAGCTATGAGCTCATTTCTTCCCCCCTACAAGGCCAGCACTTTACCATATTGAGCCACAGCTCTACTTATAGCTTTTTTATGGGTTTTTCGGTGGTTCATTGGGGATAAAGAGCCTCAAGGGCTTTCTTGTCAATACTGGCTTTGAACCATGATCCTCAGGTCTCAGCCTCTTGCAAAGCTAGGATAACAGGTGTGAGCCATCAGCACCCAGCTCTGTATCCCCTTCCTTTAAGATTGTCTTTTGTGTGTGCTATTTGATCAGCACAAGGAAATGATTTTTGTTTTTGTTTGTTGTTTCACAAGAACAAAATCAACTGTATTTGCCTGTCACATTCCTTTAGTTAAGTCAGATTCCTCACTGCCAAGTTCTTTTCTTCTCCAAGGGGGCTGCTTTTTGCTGGCTGATTTCCTCCCTCAATCCTATAAAAAGAAAGAAAATGGAGTCTATTCATCTTTGGTCCAGGCTTAATTTGCCTATGTGTGATCAATGTAGGACCAGGGAGGAAATTTGCCACAGTGTGCCATGTGAGAGGCCTAAGTTTTGCTTGGTTTTCATTGTCTTCATCGTGTAAGAACAGCTTTCCCTGCCTCTCCGCACCTCTTATCCTGCTTACACTTGACATTAGGGCTCAAAATTTATTCTACATCACGATTGTGATCCTAGCCACTCAGGAGGCTGAGATCTGAAGATCACAATTCAAAGTCAGCCTGGACAAAAACGTCTGTGAGAACCTTGTCTCCAATGAGCCACCAGGAAACTAGAAGTGGAACAGTGGCTCAAAGTGGTAGAGTGCTAGCCTTGAGTGAAAGAGCTCATGGACAGCATTGAGGCCGAGTTCAAGTCCCACAACCAACCAAAAACAAAAACACACCACAAAACTCTAGACAAGATTTTTGGTTCACTCACATTAGGGGAAAAAATAAGACAATAATAGCAACAATAACAAAGCTCTGAACTGGGTGTCAGTGGCTCAAGCCTGTCATCCAAGCTCCCCAGGAGGCTAAGATCTGAGTGTGGTTCAAAGCAAGATGATGCAGGAAACTCTGCCCTTATCTCTTATCTCCCAGGAACAAGCTAATAGGCCAAGAAGTGGAGCTGTGGTTCAACTGGTAAAGCACCAGCCTTGAGGGAAAAAGCTAAAAGAGAATGACCAGCCTCTGGGTTCAAACCCCAGTTCTGGCACATGTGCGCACACACACACACACACACACACACATGCACACACACAATTCTGGGATGCAAAAGCAATTTGTCTGATGGGCAGGTGTGGGGGAGGAGGGGACAGACCATGAGACAGAAAGGAAGAAAGGGGGCTGGGGATGTGGCTTAGTGGTAGAGTGCTTGCCTACCATGCACGAAGCCCTGGGTTTGATTTCTCAGTACCGCTTACACTGAAAATGCCAGAAGTAGCACTGTGGCTCAAGTGGTAGAGAGCTAGCCTTGAGCAAAAGAAGCTCAGGAACAGTGCCGAGTCTGACAGTTCAAGCCCCAGGAATGGCAAATTTTAATTAATTAATTAACTTAATTAAATTATGGTCATAAAGTCATTTTAGGAGAAATGAAGTCACTAGGTAGACTAGTGAAATTGAGATGTGGTAAGCTTACAGGCAATATAGGAGATATTCATTCATGTACTTACTTCACTTAATAAAGGAACAATTTCAGTTGGGAGGAAATGAGATAAGATAACTTGGGGCTAGGAATATGGCTGCCCCACTGCCTGCCTAGGCCCTGCCTGAAGCTACCATGGAAGAGCAATGTCCTTGCCTTCCAAGAAGGCCCCTTCCAAAGCTCTGTTTTTAATTTTCTCTTATTGTCAAAGTGATGTACAAAGGGGTTACCATTTCATACGTTAGACACTGGATACATTTATCTTACTGTTTGTTACCTCTTCCCTCATTCCCCCCTCTCCCCTCCGAATTTCCCTCTCCCCCATGAGTTGTTCAATTGGTTTACACCAAACAGCTTTGCAAGTATTGCTTTTGTAGTCGTTTGTCTTTTTATCCTGTGTCTCTCGATTTTGGTATTCCCTTTCACTTTCCTAGTTCTAATACCAGTATATACAGTTTCCAATGTACTCGGATAAGATACAATGATGGTGCAGGTACAACCACAGGAAGGGGTTACAAGAGAATCATCAACAATAGAAGCTATGGTTTCACATGGCATGTTGAAAGTAATTACAGCAGTGATAAATCACTCATTTCCATAACATGGAGTTCATTTAACTTAGCATTATCTTATGAATTCATAGGGGCATAGCTATCAGGCTCTTGTCATTCTCTGCTGTGACTAGCCTAAACCTGTGCTAATTATTCCTTAGGAGGGAGACCATAGAGTCCTTGTTCATTTGGGGCTGGCTCATTTCACTTAGTATAAATTTTTCCATGTCTTTCCATTTCCTTACAAATGGGGGAATGTCATTCTTTCTCATAGAGGTATAAAATTCCATTGTGTATATGTACCACATTTTCCTGATCCATTCGTCTTCTGAGGGGCATCTGGGTTGATTCCATATTTTAGCTATGACAAATTGTGCTGCGATGAATATTGTTGTGCTGGTGGCATTAGTGTATTCGTGTTTGTGGTCTTTGGGGTAGATGCCCAAAAGTGGGCTACTGGGTCATAGGGGAGGTCTATGTTTAGCCTTCTGAGGAATCCCCCATACGGCTTGCCAGAGTAGCTGAACCAGTTTACATTCCCTCCAATAATGAAGACCAAGGCTGAAATCAGGAAAGCAACTCCTTTTGTAATAGCCTCAAAAAACATAAAATAGTTAGGAATAACCTTAACCTAAGAAGTAAAAGACCTCTATGATGAGAACTTTAAAAACATGAAAAATGAAATTAAGGCAGAACTATGGAAATGGAAAAACCTCCCATGCTCCTGGATTGGGAAGATTAATATAGCCAAAATGGCAGTATTGCCAAAGGCTATCTACAAATTCAATGCAATACCCATTAATATCCCAACAACGTTTTTTTTTAATGAAATAGAGGAAGCAATCCAGAAATTCATACGGAACAATAAAAGACCCAGAATAGCAAAAACAATCTGAAGCAGAAAGAACAGTGCTGGAGGAATTACAATACCAAACTTCAAGCTGTATTATAAAGCTGTACTAAAAAAAAACAGCTTGGTATTGGCACCGGAACAGGCCTGAAGACCAATGGAACAGAATTGAAGACCCGGAAATGAACCCACAGAACTATGCCTACTTAATCTTTGATAAAGGAGCTAAAAAAAATAGGATGGAAGAAAGATAGCCTCTTTAACAAATGGTGTTGGCACAAGTGGTTCAACACCTGCAACAAACTAAAACTAAATCCTTATATATGACCCTGCAACAAAATTAATTCCAAATGGATAAAAGACCTTGAAATTAAAATAGATACCCTGAAAACACTAAAAGAAAGAATAGGAGAAATACTTGGGCTCCTTGGCACAGGATAGAACTTCCTTAACAAAGAACCAGAAATGCTACAAATCAAAGAAAGGATGAACAAATGGGACTGCATCAAACTGCAGAGCATCTGCAGGGCAAAGGCATAGCTCACAAGATAAACCAAAAGCCCACAGATTGGGAAAAGATCTTTACCGGCCATACAACAGACAAAGGCTTCATATCTATAATATATGCAGAACTAAAAAAATTAAATTCCTCCAAAACAGTACAAGAAATGTATCCAATGCCTAACATATAAAACTGTAACCTCTCTGTACATCACGTTGACAATAAATAAGAAAAAAACCCTCAAAGAACCAACAGCACCCTCAACAAGTGGGCTAAAGTCTTAAGAAGATACTTCTCTAATGAGGAAAATAGAATGGCCAAGAGACATATGAAAAAGTTCTCTACCTCACTGGCCATAAAAGAAATGCAAATCAAAACAACATTGAGATTGCACCTCACCCCAGTAAGAATGTCCACTATCAAGAAAACTAACAACAACAAATGTTGGAGGGGATGTGGCCAAAAGGGAACCCTACTTCATTGTTGGTGGGAATGTAAACTGGTTCAGCCACTCTGGAAAATGGTATGGAGATACCTCAGAAGGGTAAATGTAGAGCTCCCCTATGACCCAGAAGCCCCACTTTTGGGCATCTACCCAAAAGACCGCAAACAAGAACACACTAAAGCCACCAGCACAACAATGTTTATAGCAGCATAATTTGTCATTGTTAAATATGGAACCAAACCAGATGCCCCTCAGTAGACAAATGGATCAGGAAAATGTGGTGCATATACACAGTGGAATTTTATGTCTCTATCAGAAAGAATGACATTGCCCCATTCATAAGGAAAGGGAAGGACTTGGAAAAAATTATACTAAGTGAAGTGAGCCAGACCCAAAGAAACATGGACTCAATGTTCTTCCTCCTAGAGAATAATTAGCACAGGTTTAGGCTAGTCAAAGGAGAGGATTACAAGAGCCTAATAGCTATGCCCTTATGAATGCATAAGATAATGCTAAGTGAAATGAACCCCATGTTATGGAAATGACTGTTATATCCCTGTTGTAATTACTTTCCCCATGCCATGTGAAACCATAGCTTCTCTTGTTGATGATACTCTTATATCCCCTTCTGTGGTTGTACCTGCACTATCACTGTATCTTCATCTGAGTACTTTGGAAACTGTATATACTGGTATTAGAACTGGGAAAGTGAAAGGGGATATCAAAATCGAGAGACAAAGGATAAAAAGACAAATGACTACAAAAGCAATACTTGCAAAGCTGTTTGCTGTAAACTAACTGAAAACTCATGGGGGGGAGGGAAAAGGGGAGGGAGGAGGAGGGTATGAGGGAGGAGGTAACAAACAATACAAGAAATTTACCCAAGGCCTAATGTATGAAACTGTAACATCCCTGTACATCACTTTTACAATAAATAAGAAAAAAAGAGAAAATCTTCCATAACTTTATATCCTACTCCCCAATAATGTTCTTTCAACAGAGCAAGTGCTGTGGGTTGAGTTCTGTGGAAGAAGCAGGCACACTTTTTTTTTCATAGCATAAGATGAGGCCTTCAAAAATTGATTTGATTTTCAATTGACCAGCCCCTTCCAGGTAAATAGGTGAGACAAACATAACAATGGCAAGAAGGGCTACAGGGCTCTAATTTATTTTGCACAGAGACATTTAGAGAGTTGCAATCTTACTATGCACAATTTTGGATGAGTGGTTTGACTAGTACAGACAAGGTAAGAAAATTATGGCAGCATGACATGGTATAGAAAAATTGTATTAGAATATTAGAAAGGGCAATAAATAATATGTTTGATATTCACTGTTGGTCAAAAAAGAAAATGTGAGAATGTGGGTTAGGATAACATGAAGATATAAAATAATACTGAATAAGTGTGGTAATATTTACTTTATGATAAGCATTGATAGGATGGAATGTAATTTCTATGTATACTTTTGTTATTTCCCTTTCAGTACTGAAAAGGACCTAATGGTTATTTGAGTTCCTAAGCAGACATGGAGCAGTGTGTGAAGTGCCTATATCATGTTTGCCAACACACAGAGAAGCCAATGCCTCCAAACAGCTGCAAGTTTCTTGATTATGGAGATACCCTAGTGATGCCCTTGGACTGCATGGCTCTTTATCAACACTCAGAGCAGTTGTTCTTTGAGTCTTTGTGAAACATCAGAGCAACCGTATTGTCAAGGCTAATAACCAGGCACTCCGGTAGATCTTGTTCATCTCCCTCATCTTCTGCCTTCTCTGTCCCTTTCCCTTTATTGGCCATCCCAACACAGTTTGCTGCATTCTGCAAGAAGCTACATTTGGAGTTGCATTCACTGTATCTTGGACAAAACAGTTACTGTGGTTCTGGCCTTCAAGATCACTTTCCCAGGGAGAAGAATGAGATGGCTGCTGGTGTCAGGGGCTCCTAACTTCATCATTACCATCTGTACTCTGATCCAGGTGACTGTGTTTTCTGACTAGGAACTTCACCTCCCTTCATTGACACAGATACACACTTAGAACATGGTCACATCATCATTCTGTGTAACAAGGACTCCCTCATTGCTTTCTACTGTGTCTTGGGATACCTGCTTTTCCTGGCCCTGGCCAACTTCACTGTGGCTTTCCTGGCCAGAAACCTGACTGACACCTTCAAGGAATCCAAGTTCCTGACTTTTAGCATGCTGGTGTTCTGCAGTGCCTGGCTCACTTTGCCTGCCAACCCCAGTACCAAAGGGAAGCTAATGGTGGCTGGGGAGGTCTTCTACATCTTGACCTCCACAGGCAGGGCTCCTGGGCTGCATCTTTGCCCCCAAGTGTTACATCATCTTGTTGAGGCCAGATAGAAAATGTTCTGCACAACTTTAGGGACAAAATACACACTGGGAGAGATTAAACATGAAACTTACCTGTACAATCAAATATATGCAAGGTTGAGACTAAATTTGCATTTTGTTTTTTTCCATCTGATATAAGTTTGTATGGTTAGCATCAATTCAATGCCTAAGTGACACTTACTCATTTCTCTAGTAATGGTACAATCACAAGTTAAAATAAGAACAATGTAACTCTGAAATTCATTCTATGTATTTTGTTTCTTTCTTTATAATCTGCACTTATAAATCATTTCCACTAGACTATTTCACTGTTACTCATTTTCCAATTGTGCTTTCTAACTCACTTCCCTAAAATTTTTTCTTTATTTTGAGTCCTGAGTCTTGAATTTAAAGCCTGGGTACTGTCCCTGTCATTTCATGCTCAAGGCTAGTGCTTTAATCCTTGAAGCACAGCTCCACTTTGGCCTCTCTGATGCTTAAGTGGAAATAAGGTTCTCTTAGCTTTCCTGTCTAGATTGGCTTTAAACCCTAATCACCAGACCTCAGCTTCCTATATATCTGGTTTATGGATGCTTTTCTAAATTTTAAATTAGATTATCTAACTGTCTCTGCATTGCTATTCTTCTTAGTCACAATTCCTTTCACTTTCCTCTTTAAAAAGTTCTATGTTGGGGCTGGGAACATGGCTTAGTGGTAGAATGCTTGCCATGCATGCATGCAGCCCTGCGTTCAATTCCTCAACACCACATAAACAGAAAAAGGCACAAGTCGCCCTGGGCCTCAAGTGGTACAGAGCTAACCTTGAGCAAAATGAAGCCAGGGACAGTGCCCATGCCCCAAATCTGAGAATTCTGAGAATTGCAGTCCTTCAAAAATTTCTATTCCTAGAAAAAGTACACTTACATGCCTTTGAAAAACTCTTGTTGGGCATATATTTTGGAGGTGTCCACTGGTGACACAGTTCTTCTGGGTGCATTCCTTCCATTCAAAGCTCACAATGTTAATCTATGTGATGCTCAGCTTCACAAAAGTCTAAATTTGTGTCTTACTCCTTTAATTTCTCCTCAGTCAAAGCAGGAACAATATTGGAAGTCTGCCAAAAGCAAAAAGATAAAACAGACGATTCTGCTGTCATTGACTGTTGATCTGATTCCTTGTGAATGTAATTTGGGATGATGGTCACATACAGACAGTCAAGACTAGGGCAATTATCAGAATGCTCAGCCTTGCTCTTGGAACTTTAGGTGGAATGAAATAGGGTCAGGGGCAACTTTTGCAGCATCCTGTCCTCTCCCTTTCCATCCACATTTCCTGCAGCATTTTAATTTAATTTTTAAAAAAAAACAGCTTTTAAATCACCCATTAGAAGTTTCCCTGGCCTACTGCTTACACATTTGTGGTGGTGGGCATGCAGAAACCCAAAGCTTTCCAACTTTCTTGTACATTTGTCCCTATTCCCCTACCTCAAGTGGAGAGGCGCACTGTCCACTACAGAAGCTTCCATGCACCACCTCAGAGCTGGGGCATCTGTTTTTGTTTCCTTTCCTTGCTGCTGCTTTAGTCTCATGCTTACACTACTCAGCAGGACAGGTTCCACACGTAATTTTGTGGGTTGTAGTCCTTTCAAACTATCTAGTCCTAGAAGAATACGTAAAATTCCATAAGATTTAAAAAAAACAAAACTGGAATTTATTTTCCAGGACAGTCACATCATTAGTAAACTTGCAAGCAGTAAAAATATTTCATAAGTAGTTAAGTCAGGCCTGGTGACTCTGCACTCAAGCCACAGCTGTTTCCCTTCCCAGCTAGGGGATTGGGGGGGCCTCACAGCTCTCATCTTCTCCATGCGCTTGCACCTCCAGCATTTCGAAACTCCACTAGAGCCATTCGAGAGAGGCACTCAGTCAGTCTATCAGTCAGTCAGTCACTCACTGACTCATTTGCTAAATGTCTGCTTGGCCAACCCCATGGGTTCTGCTGCTAGGTCCAGCTGCACCGGCCCGGGTGGTGAGGCAACTTCTTCCTCATTCTGGCGTTTTGAGGTTCTGGTGGCGGCTGGATGCCTCCCGTCAAGTTGGTACCCATGGCCTCTCATTGGCAGGAGGTACGGTGCCTACCTGCCCTGGAGGATACTGCAACTGAGCAAGCTCTCCCTGTCTTCCTTGGGTCAGGAGTGAGGTCGGGGGTAGGGGTCGGGGGGGTGGCTCTGCTGGGCTCCTCCCCTTCCTCTCCTCAGTTCTGATGTGGCTCTGGAGGAGGAGGCTGTGGCAGAAGTGGTAGCAGCAATGCTGTGGTGGTGGGTGCTTCCCCCGACCCCAGAAGAGATTTCCCTGGAGAGAAAATAGGAGTATCCGGTAGTCACATGAAGAAATGGTCTACATCTCTGGCTATAAAACAAATGCAAATCAAAACTACATTGAGATTCCACCTTACCCCAGTTACAAAGGCCATTATGAAGAACACAAATAATAATAGATGCTGGCAGGGGTGTGGTCAAAAGGGAAAGCTTCGGGGCTGGGGATATGGCCTAGTGGCAAGAGTGCCTGCTTCATATACATGAGGCCCTGGGTTCGATTCCCCAGCACCACATATACAAAAAATGGCCAGAAGTGGCGCTGTGGCTCAAGTGGCAGAGTGCTAGCCTTGAGCAAGAAGAAGCCAGGGACAGTGCTCAGGCCCTGAGTCCAAGCCCCAGGACTGGCCAAAAAATAAAAAAGGGAAAGCTTCTACACTGTTGGTGGGAGTGCAAACTTGTTCAGCCACTCTGGAAAGCACTATGGAGATTCCTCAAAAGTCTAAACAGAAAGCTCTCCTGTGACCCAGCAACCCCACTCCTGGGCATTTACCCAAATGATCACAAACAGCTATGTTCACTGCAGCATTACTTACCAATATGGAACCAATCAATATTCTCCTCAGTGGATGATGAATGGATCAAGCAATTGTGGCATGTATACACAATGGAATTCTTTGTTTCCATCAGAAAGAATGACATCACCCAACTCATAAGGAAATGGAAAGACTTGGAAAAAAATGTTATTAAGTGAAGTAGGCCAGGACCAAAGAAACGCAGACTCAATGGCTTCCTTCTATTGCAATGATTGGTATATGGATATTTCTAACAGAGGATCACAATAGCTCAATAGCTATGTACCTATGACCGTATAAAATGATGCTATTTGAAATAAGCACTAAGATTAGAAACAAGGGGCATTTTGTTCGCTGTTTTTTTTTTTTTTTGTACTATGTAAAGTGATGTCTATTTCCTTTCATTTTTTCCTGTTTGGTTTATCACCTATTGTCACTGCTGTTTGTTTATTTATTTATTTGGTGCCCTGTGTGTTGCATATATGTTTATCTAATTTGAGGAAGTAAAGAATTCTGAGACATAGGACAAAGGGTGAACCAATGCAACAATGATACTCATAAGACATTTTAGTGGAAATGAACTTTACAACTTGTGGGGAAGCTACTCAGGTGCAAGAAAAAGTGGGAATTAAAGAGGGTGCGGCATAACAGTGTTTGACAAGAAATATACTCTGTTACAGTTGCTGCAGTTACTAATGGGCAGTGGCTTGGGGGACAAGTGGAGGTGGAGTCACCGAAGTAGGGGCCCTGAGTGAGACAGATTCCAGAGACAAGACTCCAGGTACAGATCTAGTTTATTGCACAGTTTCAAAGCCTATATAGGTGAATCACCCAGTATATGATGTAGTCAACAACCAGTAGGTAACAGACACCTTTACATAGTGACTCTTCTGAGTAGGGACTTCCCAGGAGGCACAGAATTGGGGCAGAGCCGACTCAGGCCTTAATACCCATTGGGTTTGCCCAAGAGCATGTGGTGACTCTGCTGTTTGTAGCAGAGTTCCAAGCATATGTGGCTCTACATCGATAGCCACTAGCTCCCCTGAGGCATTTCCCATAATACTCATTACCTTTTATAACTGTTAACCCTCTGTAATCATTTTTGCAATGAAATAAAATGTTTAAAAAGAGAAGACTAAGGAATGAATGACTTCAAATGTATGAGAAGAAAAATTTTAAGCTACCAAGAATAATCACCTAGTAGGAAATACTTTCAAATTCAAGCCAAGCTATAACTGCATTTCAGATGTATTATAATTATATAATGTATTGTAATCATAGTTCCCTTCTAAGAATCCTTATCAAGAATTATCAAGAATCTTTATGTAGAATTACAAGGACCAGAATTACAAACACAAGGATCCAGACTTATTATCTTTACTTAAAAAATACATCCAAATTGAAAAATAGCATAGAAATCAACTTATATCATACAATCAAACTTTTTAACCCTCTTTTAAAAGCTTTTCCAATTTTTACTACATCTTTTTTTCACTTTTTAATTGCTTTTTAATGTGTGCACAAATAGAGAGGCGAACACAACCCCTCTCTCATTTCAGCTAAAGCTGTGGCCAATCTGTGTGTGCCCTCTTTCAATTTGTCCATTCCTCCTGTTTTTACTACATCTTGACGGGCAGTTTTAGAAATACCAAACGAATCATCACATTGACCATTTTAGCCTCAGGTTTTTAATGTCGATCAGCAAGGATCAGCAACAATAGGCCTCCATTGGCCTGTCCTACAGAATGGACATATACCCATCCGAATCCTTAGGGCTCGATGAACTGCCTTTGTTCAGGCTTGCCCTTTTTCCACCATGGGCAGACTCCCCCCTGGGGCCTGCCTCACCATGCATGGACCAGCTAAGCTGTACCCTTGCCAATTCACCTCTCAACCCCGAAGATATGAACACAGGCCCATCCTAAGTTTTCCTGCCCTTTCCTCTTGATCTCTGACTGAGAAACCGGAAGCAGTTATTTAACAGTGATAAACATTAATATTCACATTTCTGACATTTATCCCCAAATTTGTAAACAGTGGAGGGAAATAAACTTAAAATTCCTGATGCCTTATGCTAAGCTAGGTAACTTGATTACAGTGCAAACAGCATAACATATTAAGATACCAATATTTTGCTACTGCAAATTAAAGAAATGTTTTGTTTAAACAATAATTCCTCTTTAAAGCAATGCAAAAATCCTTTAAAACATTTGGAAACACCCAAACTTAATGACCTTTTTGAAGTTTGAACTTAAACTCAACCATTTTGACATCATATTGACAGTTTTAATCTTGAATATATTCACACTCACAGGCACACACTCGCATACATTTGCACAAAAGATCCTAAAGCAGGCAAAATAAATATGGGCCATACTTTTTCCAGTGGCAAGAGGTATTTTGCCAATCTTGGAAACCACCAAGATTTAAGAAAAAACTTTTTTTTAACAAATGACCTTAGCACTCTATGGCCTCATTTACCAGGGCTTGCTTCTGTTAGCAAGGCATTTTAGTACACTAAATAGATTTTGGTTGAAGAAAGCTGAGAGGGGGGTCCCCTGGCTAAATTGAGCCCACCCAGTACTTGACTGGAGTCTTTAGCCCAGTTTTGATGAGAGCATTTAAAATTCTCATTTTACTTTTTGAATACCTTCAGCTGGGGAAAGAAGGTGGTTATCTGATCTCTTAGCCCACCAGGTGGCCTGATTGTCTTTTGCTAGTTTAAGCCAGGAGTACTTTCAATTTCAATTTATTCCAAGACTAAGATTTGCCAATGGTTTGAACCAGGCCCTACGCTGCCTCTACTCTTTCAACTGCCCCATTTTATAAGGGTCTTCCTGGTCCATTGGCATGAATAAAAACATCATTATCCACTTGAGTTGGACTAATGAGGCTTATCTATCTACTGTTACTATATCATTTTAAAATACTGTATTTTCATTTGGCTTATCAAATTTTAGAGGTCAGAAGGCAACTTTGCAAAAATATATATCACTTTTGCAAAAGAGTAGTTTAAGTTGAATTGAAATAAAATCACATTTCAGAGAAGCTGTGTGTGCAGGGAGTGTAAATTAATGGCAGAATTAGTACATCTTAATCCCAAAGCCTTGGATTCTTCCACACTGAAGAGAGGGAGCAGCTGGACGAGAAGAAAGGGAGGGGAAGGAAAGTGGTGATGGCATAGAGAGAGGAGGCGAAGTAGGATAAGAGAATACTGAAAGTCAGGGCAAGGAATATAGCTCAGTGGTAGAGCACTTGCCTATGATAACTGAAGCCCAGAGTTTGAATTCTGTTAGGATGAGAGGTAGGGCAGAGTAGGACATGGGAGCTGGGGAGCCATCCCACATTCTTTTTTTTTTCACTTTGATTGAAACTTTTTCATTTGCAGTGAACATCACACATATTTCTTGTTATTTATAACATCTTTACAATTGTTTTCTGCACCCTTCATGCTGCCATAATCCTGATCCCAAGCACACAACTCAACTACCTCTTTGGAAAACATGCCTAATAAAGCTTGCGCACCTCTCTATGGCTCTGTACAATACAAATAACAGCACTGTGAGTGACCCTTCTTGAAGTTTTACATTTGTTTCTTCCATGCCCATGTAATGTGGTGGAGAACAGAGAATCATTCATTCTTTGAAGTTATAAAAATCATGCTGTGCACAACCCTTGATTTTACCCCAATCACAACTCACAGAACTTGTTCTTTCGCAAGAACATTACTGGGCACACTGAAAAAAAGATGCACAAGTTGGAGTTTAGTTTGTATTGTAAATGTAATTTTGAGGAAAACGAAGACCTTGTAATTAACAAGGTTTTGCCCTTCATATGATAGCAGTTCAACTAATATTACCAACAAGTTGAATACACATGCATAAAAATGAGTAGAAAAAAATTAATTCTATTGGCAATTCAGAGTCCAAGATTTGTTTTTCCCCCAAAGCTAAGGCTTCATGAGTGTGAGGCAAGCACTCTACTATTAAGCCACATTCCCAGCCCCCAATAGTATTCGTATACACATAAACCCAATAAGTAAATTGAATGTTGTTATCAATTCCATGTCACGTGATCATAAAAGGCCTATGTGTATAGCCTTGATCTCTATCTAGTTTGTAGAACTACTGAGTAGGATGAGACCTTTAAGAGGTTAGAGATTAATGATGAGAAAGTAAATATTATTGGTCAACACTATGGATTTTCCTTGATTTTGTTGTCTCTTATTCCTCTATGAGATTGTGAAGAACAAGGAGGAATAACACAATTTGAATCTTATACAGTATGCACAGACCTTCCTTTTATAGGGTTATGTGAACCTCATACCCACCATAACATTTTCTTACTTTTCCAGTGGCCACGAAGTGAGAAAATTTTCACACAGTCTATTTCAATATCTCACATTTTGGTGAGAGGAATGCTTATGTAGCAAGCCAACTAACCAATGAATAAAACCCCACAGAAGGGAGCAAAATAAACGTTTCAGCCACATAATGTAATTCCCAGGTACTTTTCTTTTTTTTTTTGCCAGTCCTGGGCCTCGGACTCAGGGCCTGAGCACTGTCCCTGGCTTCTTTTTTCTCAAGGCTAGTACTCTACCACTTGAGCCACAGCGCCACTTCCAGCCGTTTTCTATATATGTGGTGCTGGGGAATCGAACCCAGGGCTTCATGTATAGGAGGCGAACACTCTTGCCACTAGGCCATATCCCCAGCCCCAATTCCCAGGTACTTTGTCAAAGTGTTACAAACCTGCTAAGAAATATGGAATAGAGGGGAAAATTCACGTGGATGTTAGAGTAAAGGCAGGTGTGAGTGGGTCCAACAGAAGGAAACATGGCTGCCAAATAATTTGAGTCCATTGACAAGTTCGGCCTGGCCCTAGCCATCGCAGGAGGCTTGGTGAACTCTGCCTTATATAATGTGGATGCTGGGCACAGAGCTGTCATCTTCAACCGATTCCGTGGCATTCAGGACATTGTGGTAGGGGAAGGGACTCACTTTCTGATCCCTTGGGTACAGAAATCAATTATCTTTGTCTGCCGCTCTCGGCCACGTAACATACAGGTCATTGCTGGTAGCAAAGATTTGCAGAATGTCAACATCACACTGTGCATCCTCTTCTTGCCTGTTGCAAGCCAGCTTCCTCGCATCTACACTAGCATCAGAGAGGACTACTGATGACCTTGTGTTGCCATCCGTTGCCATGGAGATCCTCAAGCGTGTGGTGGCTAGCTTCGATGCTGGAGAACTGATCACCCAGGGAGACCTGGTCTCCAGGCAGGTCAGCGATGACCTCACAGAGTGAGCAGCAACCTTTGGGCTCATCCTCGATGATGTGTCACTGACACATCTGACCTTCGGGAAGGAGTTCACAGAAGCAGTTTAAGCCAAACAGGTGGCTCAGCAGGAAGCAGAAAGGGCCAGATTTGTGGTTGGAAAGTTTACATTCCCAACAACAGTGTGGTAGTGTTCCCTTTTGGCCACATGTCTCAGGGCATCCATCATTGTTAAATCCCACTGTGAATTCAGGATACAAACTTCATTTTATGAAATATTCCTCAAAAGACATCATTACAGGGGTAGGGATTCATTATCACCATATATAATAAGGACGTTTGCTGAGGCTTTTCATTTTGGTGATGACTTTTAATATTTATTCATAGGTGGACCACTTACTCTATTAGTCATTCATCCACATTTGTACTTGGATCGATCTAGTATAAAACCAATGAGTCCGTTTTTAGGTGAATGTTCTGGATCACAGAGGTATCTTCTGAAAATTATTGATTAATTTCCTTAGCAGGAAATACAGGAAGACAGGGGTAATTTGTTCCAAGAGTACTGTGCGCATGTGTGTAAATCTCACAATGGAACTCCTTCTAAATATACTTTGTACTAACTCAAAACAATAAAATTATCAACAATCCAAAAGAATTACCGTTTTGGTGATGGTATATAAAAATTAGAAATTGGGGATACCTCCAATAATTAAAATGACCTGTTCCTGTAATGCTAGCTGATTTTCCTGAGTTGAGCTAGCTGTGGCACAAAAGCCCATTAACCTTCTTATTAGCCTACCTACAGGAAGCCAGAAATGAAGGTGTGGCTCAAGTGGTAGAACAATAGCCTTGAGAGAAATGGCCAATCAAGAGTGCTTATCCCTGCAATGCCAGTGTGTGTGTGTGTGTGTGTGTGTGTGTGTGTGTGTGTGTGTGTGTGTGTTCTAGTGCCCAGATACTGTCCTTGAGCTTATTTTCTCAATGCTCTCTTCCACTTGATCTACAGCTCTCCATCCTGGTCTTGGTGGTTCATTGGAGATAAAGGGCTTACAGAATTTTTTGCCTGGGCCTGCTTGAAACCTTCATCCTCAGAGAGCAGTCTCCTGATTAGTTAGCATTACAGTCATGAGCCACCAGCCTACAATAAGAATTTTTTAATTAAATATCCTCACCATATAGGTGTTAGCAAAAGAAATCTCACATGGCTCATCTGTGAGGAAGGAAATTTGTTTGCAGCATTTTAGTAAAAACTTGTACCACTTACTCTGCTTAATTGTATACACATGACTTCACCCTCCCCAATGACTGCTGGGATGGGGGAGATACAGGGATGCTGTGAAAATGTCACAGCCCTGGAAAGTAAGGAAACCCCAAGCAGAAAATGACCTCACAGTAGATGCAATATAAAATAATGAAGGAAAGCTGGTTTTGGTGCATGGGGATGGGAGGTCAGGGTTGAGAAGACAGAGCACATGCATGTGAGCACCCTGAGTTCCCAAAGCCATTGCCCATCCTGAGGGGCAGAAACAGTAAAGGGAAACAATGTGATGATTTACTTACTGCTTGTTCTGTTCATCACCAGGAGCTTTGTCATTACTACCATCTGCTCCCAAAGTGAAGAGAGGGAAAAACTCAGCAATTATCACATCTCCATCCATGTGTACTTGGTGCTTCATTGTAGAAAATCAGCTCATTCCAGCGAAGCAACAGACAGGGAGGGGAAACTGGAGAAGAAGGAGGGTGAATATCCAAAGGCAAATCCCTGAAGCATCTGCCAAGGTGAAATTCTCTCTGGAAGTGTGGCCCCTTGTGTCACTATATATCTGCATATATCTTTGCATAGGTGCACAAGAGTCTTTTTATTGACAGAGTTGTACACTGTAGCTACGTTTCATGGAAGCCTCTTGTGAATCCCCAGAAAGAATGTAAAACCCTTCCTTGGGCACTCCAGCTGTGGCCTTGTATGCAGTAGAAAAAGATGAGTTGAACAACATGATTGCAGATTTTCCTTCTTCATCGCATGTGCTATGATTTCCTCCAAGACCACAGATAGTGAGTCCCCAGGCATGAAGTTATCTTTGATGTATTTGGTCCAACATCTGTGTCAAGAAACTATTTGCATAAAGTCATTTGGGATGAGCAACTAGATTGCATCAGAGGAAGTCAAATCAGATACTCAGTGAAATGGCTGCATAATAGCTTTGCCATTTGGAGCGTCAACCAAAGTTATTAGGGAATCATACCCAGATGGTCAACTGACACATCTAACTTAAGAGCCACAAAACATTACTATTTGATTTAAGCGGATTCCATGAGAATTTCGTGTACAGAGGCCCCCACAAATGCATCCATTTACTATTGCCTAAGGAGGCAATGATGCTGGTCAAACCAGCAACTACATGTCAATAAGTCAAGGTCAATATGGAAATTGTGTTGCACATTTATAATCTGAATTTTCTCCTTCATATAGGTAATTTTTGCCAGACTTTCTACATAGATAAATCAAGATATTTTCACGATGTATTTGTCTGAGAATATATGGTAGTAATAGATGGATTTCTAATCTATCCCAAGCCTTAATAAACGTTACAACCAATATGTTTTCTGCTCGTCAGAATATGTTAGTCCCAAATTCCATGTAAACAACTTAATGGCCTTTGAAAACAGAGCTACTTCAGAGCTGTAATATACTCTGTAATTCTGAATGAGATTGCAAATGGTCTATGAAAAGAATGTATTCATTACATTTATAGAATCTCTATCACTGCATTTTTAAATTCTTACTATCATACATTAGCTCTAAGGAGGGCAAATATTTATGTATATCTATCTTTCTCTCTTGTATCTAAACACAATGGGCTTTAGTCTCTCGAGGTAGTGGCCATGCTTCATATCATAAAGCTTTTTGTACTTTCTTGTGGAACCTACATACAGATTTCCCTACTGCATGCATGGAATTTCATGACTCAAGTGTAACTAAGTGCTCCATTTCCCTTTGTTCTTGGCAGTATTTGTTCTTAGCCTTCTTCATATACATTGTCACTGGAGTGAAATTAAATTCAATGTTGGGGAGGAGATGATGGCTGAAAGAGAACAGAGAACAAATTCATATCTGTCCAAGTAAGCAGAGTTTTAGTTTCCCCTCAGGCTTTCCACATCCAGGAAGTCTGGCCCAGTAGGCGATAATTGTTCAGAGATATACAGCAAAGAAATAGGGAGCAGAATTAGAGGTGGCAACAGTGGCAGCCTAGCTCATGGGCTTTACCTGTACCTTCAGCATGAACTTAAGAAGCAGGAATTGGAGCCCACAACCCAGCCAGATACAGCTGGACATAGAGAGACAATTCATCCCATCACAGAGGGTCTCAAATACCAAGGGGAAGTGTGAATGCTTCCCCCTCCAAAACCATCCGCCTTTCTCCCAGAGAACAGCTTCTGGAAGGGCATATCTCCCACCAACCTAGACAAATGCCATTTTTGAAAGTGGCCAAGAGGCTGTCGGGCCCCTGGCCAGAAATCCTAACCAGAGAGCAGGGCCATTTTTGAAAGGGGCAAAGGGATCTGATTCCACACTCCAGCTCTCTCTGGTGACAAATTGAAGGGCCACACAGGGAAGGCAAACCTATTCCTCAGCAGTGAGTCAGGACAATCTCAGCATTCCTGCTAAATTGCAGCATGGCTATTGGGTAGTTGTGCAGCTTGGAATTTCAAAACCTAAAGCCTCACTGGAAAAAAAAAAAAGCTGGAGAGGTCATAAAAGCTGAGGGTGATTTCAGGCTGGCTTAAGAGCAGGATCTCAGAAGCTAGCCTCCCACATACCTGGGAAGGCTACTGACTCCAGATATGCCACCCACAGGCAAGCACTCTGAAGTGGTTCCAGGCGGCAGATAACAGCCTCCCCTTACTCCTCTCCTGCTCCTGCCTAATCTAGTCTTGGAGGAGACTAAAAAGACCTGGAAAGTGAAGGGGAATCTAGAAGGATTCTGAATCCAAATACTCCCCAACCCTATGTATGTACACTGTGTAGATCCCAGTGATAAATACCACAGATGCCTCCTAACTGTGAAACAAGGAACTCAACTCCCACCTTTCTAATGCTGCCCAGATCTTGGTCATAAGGAATGTTGATCACTGAAGAGCAATCAAGGACTGTGATAACAGACTGCAAGTGGATATTGGGAAACAAAAGGTCCACCCACCAGAAGTTAGTCAACACTCAGCAGATACTGAACATTTGTTCAAAGTGTAAGTGCCAATTCTAATCACATGGGGCTGCTTCCTGCTGGTGAAGCCTAGGGAATAGAGCCTGGGAAGTAGGTGCTCACAGAAGCACACTTATGGATTGATGCCAACACCAGGGGTTATGAGCAATGGAGGTCCTGGCTTTGGTTGGCTGTATCATTTGTTCTGCCTATGGACAGAAAATCAACTGACAAAGGAAAACAAAAACCCCCAAAACCTCATTTCCATTTTTGCTGTTCATATTGATAAACATCATTTTATATGACCTTATGATCCTCTTCCAATAATATCTTACTTTGTCTTAGTGTGTGAATGTCTAGAGTGTTGTGTAATTATAACGTCCAAGTGAACTCTTCAGTCTTTTATCATCCAGTGTGTTCACTTGTAGGTTGATACAACAAATGAGGGAAAACATACAACCTATATTTCTTTGCATCTGGCTTATTTTGCTTGTTTAATGTAATTTTCCCCCATTCTTTCCATTTCCTTATGAATGGTAGAATATCATTCTTTCTGATGGAAGCATAGAATTACATTGTGTGTATTAACCACATTTTCTTCATCCATTCATCCACTGAGGAGCATCTGGGTTGAGACCATATCATATCAATGGTAAACAGTGTTGCAATGAGCAGGGCTGTGCTGGTAGCTTCAGTTGGCCTGGTTTGTCACCTATTGTATAAAATGTCCAGAAAAGGAATTGCTGACTCATAGTGGAGCTTTATATTTAGTCTTATGAGGAACCTCCATACTGCTTCCCAGAGTGGTTGTACAAGTTTCCATTCCCACCAACAGTGTAGTAATAGATGTAGCCATGTTGGCTACATTGCCTCCAGCATCTGTTACTGATAAGTTTCTTTTCTTTTTTTTTTTTTTTTTTGGCCAGTCCTGGGCCTTGGACTCAGGGCCTGAGCACTGTCCCTGGCTTCTTCCCGCTCAAGGCTAGCACTCTACCACGTGAGCCACAGCGCCGCTTCTGGCCGTTTTTTCTGTATACGTGGTGCTGGGGAATCGAACCTAGGGCCTCGTGTATCCGAGGCAGGCACTCTTGCCACTAGGCTATATCCCCAGCCCCACTGATAAGCTTCTTGATAATGGCTATTTTGACTGGGGTGAGGTAGAAACTCAAAGTTGTTTTGATTTGCATACCTTTTGTAGCCAGAGATATTGAACCTTTCTTCATGTGTCTATGGAAGTTTCTTCTTCTGAGAAGTCTGTCTTTAAGTCTTTACCTCATTTATTAATTGGATTTTTGTTTCTTTGACAATTCATTTTGGGGGTTTAATCTTTGAGTGTATTAATTATTAAGTATATTCCCAATTCAAAGCCCTTGTCTGATGTACATCTAGTAAAAAAAACAATCTTCCTCCTATTCTATGGGCTTTTCATTTGTCTTGCTAAGTATGTGCATTATTATGTAGATACACTTCAGGTTGGTGCAATATCATTGATCAAGTCTGAAGTCTATGTGTTTTTTTCCCCTGAATCTTAAGAAGTTTTGTCTGGTACCCAGGAACCCTAGTGCTTCCCCTACACACTTCATACATTTGGCCTCACATTGAGGTTTTTAATTGATTTGGAATTGATTTTGGTACAGGGTGATATATATATATATATATATATATATATATATATATATATATATATGTATGTATGTATAATTGTATATATGTATATTGTGTGTATATGGATTTCCCTTCAGCTTTTTGCCTGTGTATAGACAATTCTGCCATTACCATTTATTGACAAATCTGTATTTCTTTTATCCAGTGCTTTTGGCTTCCTGATTGATTATTACTATGCTACATGTCTGTGAGATCATTCTGGGTCTTCTATTCTGTTGCAGGAGTCTGCATGGATATACTTATGCAGTATACTATTGACTTTGTACCATGACTTTGTAATAGAGATTTAAGTTTGATATACCTCTGATACTGTCCTTCCTTCATAGAATTCTTTTGCTTTTGACAGGAACAAAGACAATAACCACCTGATCATCTCAATTAATGTAGACAAATTATTTTACTAGATTCAACAGTCTATAAAAGAAGCTCTGGAGAATGTAGAAATCCATGGAACATTCCTCCATATAATAAAGATTGTAAAGGTGAAACATACACCCAGCATTATACTTAATGGTTCAAAGAAGAGAAATACAAATTACTAAACAAAGTACATTATAACAAGCATATGAAAACATGGAAAATTTTTAAGGAAAATATTAAAGAATTGTATTGAGGATTAAGCAGCATTATGATGTACAGGCAGGATTTAAATGTACTTTAAAAATTTAGAAAATTATCCATACTTCTAGTTACTCAGGAAGGAGAGGTCTGGTAATCCTGGTTTGAAGGTAACCTGGGCAGGAAAGCCCATGAGAATCTTATCTCAGTTTAATCATGGAAGAAAAAAATGGGAAGCTGTGGGTCGAGTGGTAAAATACCAACATTGAACAAAAAATCCAGGGAGAGTATGCAGGCTTTAAATTCAAACCCCAAGACTGTAACAAGAAAAAAAAATAGGCAACTGATTGAAAAAGCAAAAATAGAAAAGAAGGTGACATAAAAAAATGTACTGGTGGAGAAGATGGGATAAGTACAGAGAAAATTGAAATAACAAAAAATATAAAGAATAAAATTTAAATTTACATGTCTCTAGATTAAATTTGTTACTGTAACCTTACTAGAGAAATGAGTAAGATTCACTTATTCATAGAAGTTATTATAGCAATCTAAACTAATACCTAATAAAGAAAAGGAATATATCTAATCAAATGTGGAAGTTTCATCTTAAGAACACTTATTTCTCCCAGTATGTGTTTTGCCCCGGAAACCATGCAGAACATTTCTATCTGGCCTCAACAAGATGATGTAGCACTTGGGGGCAAAAATGCAGCCTAGGAGCCCTGCACTAGAGGCCAAGATGGAGAAGACCTCAACAGCCACCATGACCTTCCCCTTGGCAATGTGGTAGACAGGCAGTAAGGTGAGCCACACACTGCAGAACACCAGCATGCTGAAGGTGAGGAACTTGGCTTCATTGAAGGTGTCAGGCAGGTTCCTGGCCAGGAAAGCCACAGTGAAACTGGTCAGGGCCAGTAAAACCAGGAAACCCAAGACACAGTAGAAAGCAGTGAGGGAGCCACTGTTACACAGGATGATGATGAGGCCATGTTCAAAGTGGGTATCAGTGTCAATGAAGGGAGGAGAGGTTCCCAGCCAGATTCCACAGCGAGTCACCTGGATCAGGGTGCAGATGAGAATGATGAAGTTAGGAGCCCCTGATACCAGCAGCCACCTTATCTTTCTCCCTGGAGAAGTGACCTTGAAGGCCAGAACCACAGTTACAGTTTTGGCCAAAACAGCAGAAACAGCTACAGTGAATGCAACTCCAAATGTGGTTTGCTGTAGAATGCAGGTGACTGTGTTGGGTTGGCCAATAAAGAGCAAGGAACAGAGAAAGCAGAAGATGAGGGAGATGAGCAGGATGTAGCTGAGGGACTGGTTATTAGCCTTGACAATGGGGGTGTTGTGATATTTCACAAAGATCCCAAGAACAAGTGCTGTGAGTGTAGATAAACCAAGAGCCATGCAGGCCAAGGCCGTACCCAAGGGTTCTCCATAAGCTAGGAAACTTTTACCTCTTGGGAGGCACTGGTTTCTCTGTGTGTTGGCATACTGATGATCTGGACACTTCACACACTGCTCCATATCTGGTGAGGAAATCAAATAACTGTTAGTCCCTACTGAGAACATAAAAGGAAATAAGGAAATTCCCCTACAGAAATAATTCCAACATGCCAATACTTACTACCATGAAGTAAATATTACCAAATGTTACCAGAAATGTTGAATATTATTTCTATGTCTTTATGATGTTCTCACACTCCTGCCCACATTCTCTTTTTTCAGTCTGATTGGAACATTTTTTGTTCAGTGAATATCACAGATGCTATTTCTTGCCATCCTAAAATCTTCACAATTGTTCTCAGCACCTTTTCAAGAAGCCACAAAAATACTGAGCCTGATTTGACAACTGAAATACCTCTTTCAAATTCATAGATAGTAAAGCTTTCCCTTCCCTCAATATCTCTTTGCAATATAAATAAGAGTACTGTAACCTTTTCCTAACATTTTGTATTTGTCTCTTCCTGCTTCTGTAAAGTGGTGGAGGACAGAAAATAAAATCACTGTTTGAAGCTATAAAAATCATGCTATGCAAATTACTTGTTACTCCTACTAAACCCAAAGACACATCTTAGCACTTGTTCTTTTGCAAGAACAAGGCCTAAGAAACAAAGATGCACACGTTGATATTTTCATTGCATTTTAAAGGTACTTTTGAGAAACATGAAGACCTTGTATTTAACAATGCTTTGCACTTTATATGATAGCAATTAAATTACATAAATGAGAAGTTGAATAGAACTGCATACAGGAGAGAAGAAAAAATTTAATCCTATTCGTAATTTAGAGCTCATGCTTATCTGTGTTTTTTTTTTCAAGAAGGTTTACCATCCTTGTTTCAACTAAATGGCTAAGTGAAGGAAGCAAGAAGTAGATTCTGCAATCGTAATGCAGGACTTTTCATTTGCTTGCATATATTGGGGCACACTCCAGGAGAGATTTTGAATGTCTCCCGCAGACATGAACTGACCTGTCTCATTAGCAATGTCATCTTCTGAGCAGGGAGTGCAATCAAAGCAACAGGCAGCCTTTCCCTCCTGTGGGGATTTCCTGAATCCAGGACCACAACTCTCACTGCAGACAGAGTGAGGAGGCTGTGGGAAATCTGATAGGTATCAGTAACTGTGCAGACTTTGACCTAACATTCCAAGATGTTCATTATTTTAAAGAATTGGATTATTAAGCATAGTAATTTGATGCACATATACCCAGTCAGAAAATTGAATTCTGCTATAGATTGCTTATCATGTGATGCCAAATGGCTTCTGAGCTCTAGCCTTGATCTCTAGTCTGTTGAGCTACAGAGAAGTATGAAACCTTCAAAGGTTAGAGATTAATGGCAAGAAAGTAAATTTTATGGGCCATTACTATGGAGCTTCATTGAATTGATCTTCTCTAATATTCATCTGTGAAATTGTGAAGATCAAGGAGGAATAATCCTGTTTGAAGCTTTAAAATTATGCTGTAAATAATGCCACGATTTCCCTTTTGTAGGGTTAGGAGAACCCCATACCCATCATATTTTCCTCTTACCTTTCCAGTAGCCATGAAGTGAGAATCCCATCACACAAACTCTTTAAATGATTCTCACACTTTGATGAAAGGAATGCCTAAGTAGCAAGCCAATGAACGAAACTCCACAGAAGCGAGGGAAATAAAGCTTTCAGCCATGTAATTACTTAGGTACTTTGTCAAAGTGTTAGAAAGCTGCTAAGAAATATGCAATTCATATTTCAGGCCAATATTGCAAATGAACATTAGGGACTATTAATTTCTTTTAAAATTTTGATACTTATCCTACAGCTTCAAAACAGGATGTTTACACTGTGTTAGGGCGTGATCCACATCATAACTGAAGCTTTTAGGTAGTCCATTGATATGAGTCTCACAGATTTTCCTGTCAAGTCAGGCTTAAACTGACTTATATAATCTTAGATCTGAGGATGTTGGTCTCCTGAGGACAAATGATTACAGGGATGAGCTACCAGTATCCACTTTGCTTTGTTGGTGGTTAAATGAACAAAAGAGTCTCAACAGGTGTTCGTGATTGAACTGACTTCAAACCATGGTATCCACATCAAAGCCACCTGAGTAGGTTATATTTCAGGACTAAATTGCTGGCATTCAACCACATACATTTCAAGGGTGAATTTGGCTTACTTATATGTCTTTAAAATCATTACAGTTAAACCCAACCCACCTCTGTGTTTCCTATGGCCCAGTCTACCATATCTTCAGATAAAGACAGTTGATGCGCATATGGAGAAAACATTCCGACTTTCAATTTAAGTTCAAGACCTTCTGGAAAAGTCCAAATGTTTACAATGTCATACTCTGCTTCCAACTTTCTTTTCTCATCCCAAATCACTTGATCTCCAGCAGGATTGTGAAATTGGATGTTCTTCAGAAAACCATGCAGCTAAAAGAGATTCATCATCTTACGCTGAAGTTTATTACAGAGTTAAGATAAAAAACTTGACCTAAGAAAAGCTTCTGATTGCCTTTAACTTCTGATACAGAATTCAGGAGAAGCCAATTCCATGTAAATAGTCATGAATGAGACGTTCTCACTTGCCTAGCTACAGTTTGACACAAGCTCATATATTATGAATGTCTCCAGTGTGTGCTTCTTTCATGATTAATACCTAAAGAATGTCACTTAATACTAATACCTAAACTATGTCACTTATGAAAATACATTTAATTTCCTTCAGCAGGTCATCCTTTGCTTTTACGTATGAAATTCATAGGGAGGGGCTGGGAATATAGTGTAATCCTCAGTATCACATAAACAGAAAAGGCTGAAAGTGGCACTGTTGCTCATGTGGTAGAGTGCTAGCTTTTAAGCACAAGTAGCTCAGGGACAGTGCCCAGGCCCCTAGTTCAAGCCCCAGAACTAGCAGAATAAAAAGAAAGGTACAGGAAAAAATTGCACTTACAGTTTTCAGAACATCAGCTATGAATATGTTGAGGTCCCTTGTAAATGAAAGAATTTATAAAATATAAAATTAATTTTGTCCTTGTACTGGCCTGTTTTTCCTGAAGAGCATATGAACACATGTCTAGAGTGCCTCAAGGGCATTTAAACAATTAAAATGTCTTGGGTTTGGGGAAAATAACTGAAATATTAAATTTTACATTGTAAGAATACCTTCTAAGAAGAGACTTTGCTCACTGTATGTTCCACCTGAAACAGAGGTCTTACCTGTGCAGGGGAAGGCCTTTTCTCCTTTCTGTTTCCCATTTTTTGTACTTCTGTTTGATAAAGAAGCATCTCATGGAGAGCGTTGGCCACAGCATACACAGCGTTGTATATATTGTAACTCTCTGCAGACATGGACATGTCAAAAACATTCCCAGACAACCAATCCAAAGAGGCATCATGAGGACAGTTCTCCCACATGACACAGTCAGACTCAGAATCTGAGCAATTAAAAGAGAGAAACCACAGCCAAGCAAGGAAGAAGTCTTCCGTGTATTTGGAAGGGTTAACTGACTTGAAAAAAATCTGTGAATCCAGAAACATCTGGGTGATGGTGTGAGAAAATGAGAGGGACATGTAATGAGCCTAGCATGAAATATCTCCTCCTTGTGGTTAACTCCCACTGTGAGTTCATGATAAAAACTTTGCCTTTTATGAAATAGTGCTCAACACAAATCATTAAATGTAGTAGGAATTCATAATCACCATATATGATGAGGACATTTGCTGAAGATTTATTAATTGGGTTAGTAAGTGCCAGGAATTTAAATGACACAGAATAGTGTGAGAATGCTAGCTCAAAGGCTATACAGACTTTGTTCTTGACCATCTCTTCTTTCAATTCAGGAAGAATCCACAAACCATTCTCATCCTGTAGTGTTAACAGTCCCACCCAGTTCCAGCTGAAGTGAAGCAGTAAGGAAACCATGGCAGTGGCTATTAGTGTGTCCTTTGGGGCCATCTGATAGAGAGCAGGAAACTTGTTATGATTACTCAGGGAACGATCAAAAGGCCCAAAGGTAATCTAAAGGGAAGGAAAATCAGATGTTCCATGAATGAGGATATTACTATCCATCACAGTTTCAATCATGATGTGCAGTATATAACAAGTTGAAGTAGATGGGAAGTATGTTTTTTCTTTTAGTATTTAATAAAAAATATTTTTGGTCAGTCATGGGGCTTCAACTTTGGGGCTAGGTGCTCAAAGCTAGCAATCTACTACTTTAGCCTCAGTGCCACTCTTGTTTTCTGGTGGTTAATTGAAGAGTTTCACAGACTTTCCTGCCCTGGCTGGTTTGAACCACAATCCTCAGATCTCAGCTTCCTGAGTAGATAGGATTACAGGCACCAGCCCCCAGCAATAGAAAATAATTCATTTTTTTACTAGTCCTTTGGCTTGAACTCAGGGCCTGGGCACTGTCCCTTGGCTTCTTTTTTCTCAAGGCTAGCGCTGTCATTTGAGCCACAGTGCCACTTCTGGCTTTCTCTGTGTATGTGGTGCACAGGAATCAAACCCAAGGCTTCATGCATGTTAGGCAAACACTCTACCACTAAGCCTCATTCCCAGCCCTATAAAATAATTTTAATAATTTACTACATATAAATTTGTGTATACAATGCATCTTGATCTTTGTCACTATTCCAATCAGCTTTCCCCATCTATATCAATCCTACACATTCCCAGTTTATTGTTTTATTTTTCCAAACATGTATTCTCTATTTCTTTGCCCATTTGCACATTCCCTTAATATCTACACCCCTCAGACAATATATGCTACATTTTTCTTGCATTCATCTTTATTCTGTTAGTTAAGGGAGGATATAACAAGGAGTTCCAAGCCAATGTGTTCTATATGGATAAACTTTTTTTTATATGCATATTAATGTGTATTGATGTGATCCATATTTATTTTGTAGTTCATGTTCATATTTTAGGTTTAACTTTCACATATAAGAAAACCCATGGTACCTTTCTCTTTCTGAGGCTGACTTATTTCATTCAACATATCTTGAACCTGTGTGTGTGTGTGTGTGTGTGTGTGTGTGTGTGTGTCTGTGTGTGTGTTACAACTGTAATCCTAGCTACTCGGGAGACTTATGACATATGAAACTGTAAGTCCTCTGTATATCACTTTGACAATAAATAAAGTAATTAAAATTGATAAGGTTTAAAACTTCAAATAATTCATTAATCTATTTTAACTTTCCCATCATCTTTGGTGAACAATGGGACTACATTTCCCATTACCTTGAATTCCTACGTTTGAGTATCTCAAAATGTTATAGGTTCATAAGTCCAGTCTTGTCACACCATTCAGTTCTAACACCTGTAATGGAATCAAATGAGCTTTAAAATATATATCTCTACTCTTCCCATACTCATCTGTGGAAACCTGTAGAGGTCCAGTAATGTCCCCATTTGGGCAGATGTTAATCCTGATGGTCCTGTAAGGACTGCTATAGACTTGCTGTCGCTCATACAAGAGTAGTTTGGAATATTATAGTTCCCAAAGAGGCTCATGAAAGCATTTTTGAATGTTTTCCAAGCTTCAAATTGAACATTAGAGATATCAAATCCGAGAGTCACGTTATGTAAAAGTGCAGGGTTTTTGTTGATCTCTTCAACAGCAAAAGTCAAGGCCAAAACAAATTGGTAATTCTTGAAGGTAAACCTGGGAAATGAGCATTGAAATTTAGGATGACTATTTCAGAGCTTATTACTTTGATGAGTTGAATGCTTGCTTCATTTCCAATGAGTATGTTAAACCAATACCCCCTATTGTGATGAATGTGAATGTAGTCTTATGCTTAGATAAGGACATGAATGAGATCCAGAAATTTACTTCTGCTGAAAGAGATCTCCCTTACTTTCCTTTACCACGTGCACCTCAGCAAAAATCTCTTGTCCTTTGCATAAGGATAGGCTTTCACAGACACCAAATATGTTATTGCCTTATCTTGTTGTAACTAGCTCCAGCTGTGGGAAAAATCCTGTGTTTTGAGTGATTCAGTCTACATTATGATGACATCAAGTATGTAAAATCTCAACAGATATGATCTGAGCTGAAGAATCATACTAGAAATATAGTATTTAAATGCTGTTTCCCCGTGGTAGACATCAAGAAGCAGATATGTCAGATATATTAGCTAATTTTAAATGAAATACTTGCAACATCCAGTTTTTTTAAAGTGTTGCAAGAAGAGAGCCTAAAGATTATTACCATAATGGTTCCCATGGGGAAAGAATGAGTGTACATTTTCATTCATTGCCTCTTTTTGTAAAGTTCTTCACATAAATGCAATGAGAAGTAGAGGCTATTCATTTTAGAGATGGCTCTTCATATATATTAATAGGTATTCATTTATACCTAAATCTATCTCAGTATAAAACAAACTTGCCAGTCTACATGTGAATGTTCTGAAACACAGAGCATCTCCTGAAATTCACTGCTTATTTTTTGTAGTAGTAAATATAATAAGATGGCAGCAAATTTGTTCCAAATGTACTACATGCATGTATGTAAATATCACAATGGCACCTCCTCAAAATATAATTTGTAGTAATTCTAAAACAAAATAAAAATTATGGAAACATAAGAGGATGTTAAATGAAATGAACTCCACGTTATGGAAAGGAGTTTTATATCACTGTTGTAATTACTTTCAATATGCCATGTGAAACCATAGCTTTTTTTTGTTGGTGATGATTGTCTTGTATCCCCTACCTGTGGTTGTCCCTGCACTATCACTGTATCTCATGTAAGTACCCAGGATACTGTGTATACTGGTATTCAAACTAGGGAAGTGAAAGGGAATATCAAAATCAAAAGACAAAGGATAAAAAGACAAAGGACTCCAAAAGCAATACTTGCAAAACCATTTGGTGTACACCAACTGAACAACTCATGGAGGGAAAGGGAAGGGAAGGGGGAAATGAGTGAGGAGGTCACAAATTGTACAAGAAATGTACCTATTGCCTTATATATGAAACATAACCCATCTGTACATCACTTTGAAAATAAATAAGTAATTATTCAAAAAAAATTCAAAAGAATTGCAGGTTGGATGATGGTATATAATAATTAAAAAGTAGGTATACCCCACATGATTAAAATTACCTGTATTGACACCAGTGATCAATAAAAGACAAAGCCAGTTGGAGGATAAAAGCATATTGTCATTGTTATTCCCAGTTAACCAACCTAAAGCCAGAAGTGGGCGTGTGGCTCAAGTGGTAGAGCACTACCCTTGGGAGAAAAGGCCAGTCAAGAGTATAAAGCAAGCTCAAGACTAATGACTCATACCTGTAATGCTAACAACCTAAGAAAGCTGAAAAGGAACAGTGAAAATTAGAGTCATGGGAGAGAAAAAGGAATGTAGGATTAGGTATAAAACGGTTATGCATAGAGACGGTGACTATAATCAAAGTACATGACATGGAATGGAGAGCTACAAAATGAACCAGATAGTTGGCACAAATACCAGCTTGTATAAAAGTAAAGGATCATTGTTGGAACATCAATGGATAGAGAATTGAGTCAAATATTTAACCTAATAATATCTAATGGCAGTGGTCCATTGATATAAGAAAGACGTCATGAATAAATACAGCTATTTGTTTTCAATACCATGCTGTAATTCTTAATACTCAGACCATACTTCTCTTCCTATCTGTAGATAGCTAAGAACATCCACCAGCTGTAACTGTAATACTTAATGCATCTATCTTAGTACATTAACAAAAAGACACAAACATATTTTGGGAAAGCAAGAGAAGGAATCTCAGCAAAACAAGGGTAGATAGTAAGGGATTAAGTCAAATACACTACCCCAGGCACAGGTGATTCATGCCTGAAGTCTTACCTACTCAGGAAATGGTGATCTGAGGATCTTGTTTTGAACCCACCTAGGGCATGGATGTCTGTGAGACTATTAATTCCCCATTTAACAACCGCAAAATGCCAGATGTGGAGCTGTGGCTCAAGTGGTAGAGCACTAGCCTTGAGAAAAAAACAAAATCTCAGGGTCAAGTGCCCAGGCCCTGGGGTTCTGGGACAAGCATAAAAGAAAGATAAGCAGAAATACCAGTGACATATGAGATAAAGACATATACCTTCTACAGCAAGGATGGGAGTAATTCTATCCCAGCCATCTCAGCTCCAAACTGTGGGCAGCTACCTCAGGATGCACTTGTCACACAGCACTTGAAAAGAATTAATATATGGAGTCAATGACATTTTCTCTTGTGACAGGTAAGGAATATGCTGCTAGAATATCTTGAAGTTCCCTATAGACCTTTTTCTTTTTTAATTTTTTTTATTTTTTATAGTTAAACAACTTTATTAACATAGCCAAGCAGTGAATAACATTCACATGAATTATGTCACATCATACAATGTAAATACAAAATTACTTCAGTACAATATATATTCTCTGCATGATCCAAAATATTTGGTGGCTCCAAAAAACTCTTTAAAATTCAGCAGCTTATCAAAATTTAAAACCGTATTCTATTTAAAATGAAGATCTGGGGGCTGGGGAGATGGCCTAGTGGCGAGAGAGCTTGCCTTGTATACATGAGGCCCTGGGTTCGATTCCCCAGCACCACATATACAGAAAACGTCCAGAAGTGGCGCCTGTGGCTCAAGTGGCAGAGTGCTAGCCTTGAGCAAAAAGGAAGCCAGGGACAGTGCTCAGGCCCTGAGTCCAAGGCCCAGGACTGGCCAAAAAAAAAAAAAAATGAAGATCTGTTAGCACAGAGTTAGAATTCAAGAAATATCAATGTAGTACAGTTTGAGAAATTGCAGGAGAATATGTTTGAAGAATACATTCTAACATAGTGTGACAGGTACAGGAAACATCAGATTTAAAGCTTTTAAGCTAATCATACAACCATTTCTTTACTTTTCTTTGCATAGCCATATCTGAGACCCTCTGCCAAGGTTTTTCATGTGCATGAGCAAATCAGAACTCACTGTGGGCAGATAAAATTCTCTTTTAAGGGATCTTTTATAATGCCTGCTTATGTCTGTATTGTACCACTTATCTGACATGAAATAATTCCACAGTTCTTAATTTGAGAGTACTTTTCTACAGTGAGAGAGAGAGAGAGAGAGAGAGAGAGAGTCCTACCACTTGAAATCAGAGCCCAGATACTATCCTTGAGCTTAGTTTCTCAAGGCTATCACTCTAACCCTTTATCTAGAGTTTTCCTCCCAGGTATGGGTGCTTAATTGGAGATGAAGATCTCACAGATCTTTATGCTCGGGCTGTCTTCAAATCCCTATCCTCAGAGATCACCTTCCTGAGTAGTTAGGATTACAGTCATGAGCCAGCAGACTACAATAAGAATTTTTATCAATATCCTCACAATATAAGTGTTAGCAAATAAATATTCTCAGACTGCGCGTTTGTGGGGAAGGATTGTGTTTGAAGCCTTTTAGTAGAGAACACATGCCACTGACTCAGGTTTTTAAATAATAACAGCACTTCAGCCTTTGCAATGAGAACTGGGCTGCAGAGATACAGTGGTGCTGAAATAAAGAGAAGAGGTTACCTTAAGTTCTCTCCTAGTAGCAGGCAGAAAATTACTCTAGAATAGATGCCCTATAGCATAATGAAATGGAGCTGTTTCTGGTGCCTAGGGATGGGAGGTCAGGATAGAGAAGATGGAGAGCATTCATCTATGCAGCCAGAGTTCCCATAGCCATGGCCCATCCAGAGAACCAAACACTAACTGGAAATAAACTGCTGAGCTACTTACGGCTTGTTCTGCTCATCCTTGGAAGCATCACTGTGACTTCCCTCAGTTCCCAAAGTGTAGAGAGGGAATCTCTCCATTCATGTGTGCTCGGTGCTTCATCGTAGAAAAGCAGCTAGTGCCAACCAAAGACCTGAGAAGGAGGGGAAACTGGAGAAAAACGAGTATGAAAATCAAAAGGCACATCCCCAAAGCATCTGCCAAGCTGAAATTCCCTCTGGAGGTGAGACTCACAGTGTCTGCTAAATATATATATTCATATACCATCGTATAGGTGCACATGAGTCTTTTAATGCACATTGACATTAAAGCCTCTTGTGAATCCCCATGAAGAATGTGTAAAACTTTCTAGGGGCTCTGCATATGTGGCTTTGTGTCAAGGAGAAAAACATGAGTTGGACAACATGTTTGCAGATTCTCCTTCTTCATCGCAGGTGCTAATTTCCTCCAACGTCCTAGATAGTGAGGCCCCAGGGATGAAGTTAACTTTCATTGATTGGGTTGAAATCTGTGTCAAGCCATTTGGGATGATTGCAAGTGACACACCACCCAAAGTTATTAGAGTATCATACCCAGATGGTCAGTTCACACATCTAAATTCTATAAAAGACTCAGAACATTACTAGTTAATTCAAGTATGTTCCCATGAGAATTCTGGGTACACAAATGTGTCTGTTTACTATTGCCTAAGGGAGGCAATCATGCTGTGGAAACCAGCAACTACATGTCAATAAGTCAAAGTCAATATGGAAATTCTGTTGCATGTTTATATTCTCAACTTTCCCACTCAAGGAGGAAATTTGCTGTTGATTTTAATGTAAGATATGCAGTTATTTCCTTTTTCTTACTCTTTTCTCCCTTAAGATATGCCCTCTGTTGTCACTTTATTTTATTATTTTTGTACCTTGGGTATTGTATTTACATTTATCTTAACTAGGGAAGGGAAGGGAAACAACCAAGTGGTGAGAAAAGAGACAAAGGGCAAACCAATGCCATAGCAATATTCACAAGACAATATGTTCGAAATGAACTGTACATCTTTGGGTGTGGGGATTGAAGGAGGAGGGAAAGGGGAAAAACATGAGCAAGGGTAACACGTTTGACTGGAAATACACTCACTGCCTTATGTAGGTAATTGTAACCCCCCTGTACAAAGTAGTAAATATGCTTTTGAGTACCAAACACACATACACATATTGAGGATAAAACAACAATAAAATGTAACATAGGTACATTTTATCTTAAAATCTTCATAGCTGGCATAGGAGCCTATGGCAGAATCATTTAAAAACCTACACTTAAAGAAACGAAATAGTTCAGGCTATCTTTCCTGTCACCATAAATAGATTTGCAAACATATTTAAATTAAAACAACAGGTAATTTTTGCTAAACTTTCTATATACATAAATGAAACAGTTATGTACTTGTCTGAGAAAATGGGTAAGAGATGAAATTCTGCTCTATTACAAGCCTTAATAAATATTAAAGCCAACATTATGTCTTCTTCTGGTCAAACTATGTTATACCGAAATTCCCAGTAGACACCTTAATGGGCCCTAAGAACAGAGCTACTTCAGAGCTGTGATCACACTTTCCTTTCTACTGAGATTGTTAATGATCTATTAAAATGGCACATTCATTACATTTTACAAAATTTTTGTCACTTAATTTTTAAATTCTTATGATGATATGTTACACACACACACACACACACACACACACACACACACACACACAGAGTGGCCTTAGTCCTATGATGTAGTAGTGCCCATGCTTCATATCATAAAATTTTATAAAGATTCTTTTGGGACCTACATGCTGATTTTCCTACTGCATGCATGATGTTACAAGAATCATATGTAATTTTTCCCTTTCTCTTCATTCTTGGCAGCATTTGTTCTTATTCTTCATAGACATTGTCACTGGTGTGAGATTAAATTCAATGTTGAGGAGGAGATGATGGCACAAAGAGAACAGGAAACAAATTCATCTCTGTGCAAAGAAGCAGAGTTTTAGGTTCCCCTCAGGCTTTCCACATCCAGAAAGTCCTGCCTAGTAAGCCATAATTGTACAGATATATACGCCAAAGAAATGGGAGCAGAATTAGAGGTAGCAACAGCGGCAGCCTAGCTCATGGGATTTACTTGTACCTTCAGGATGAATTTAAACAGGAGGAATGGAATCCCACAATCCAGCCCATCAAAGCTGGACATAGAGACAATTCATCTCATCACAGGGGGCCTGAAATGCCAGGGGGAAATGTGAGTGCTTCCCCCTCCCAAACCATCTGGCCTTTCTCTCAGAAAACAGCACCTGGAAGGGCATACCTCCCACCAACCTAGACAAATGCCATTTTTGAAAGTGGCAGAGAGGCTATTGGGGGACCTGGCCAGAAATCCTCACCAGAGAAGCATGGCCATGTTTGAAAGGGGCAAAGGAATCTGATTCCCCTGCCCCACACCTCTCTAGTGACAAATGGAAGGCCCACACAGGAAGAGGCAAACTTTCATGGAATTTTTATAACTGAGATTGAAAAAACTTACACCCTAACTGCTATTATGTCATTATGGACATTATTTGCTCAACCAAACTGGCTGCCCTTAAGCACAATATATAAAGGATTTTGGGACTTCTATATACATTATTAAATATGCCTGCCTGCCTGCCTTCCTAACCCTAAGGAAGCATGAATATTGACTTGAGTTTCTACGATGTTGTCTATTGAGCAGGCAAATTGCAAAACTTTCATGGAGTTTTTATAAATTAGATTTGAAAAACTTACAACAAAACATAGCTACTATTATGTCATTATGAACCTTATTTGCTCAACCTGTCTGGCTGCCCTTGAGCAAAATGTACAAAGGATTTTGGGGCATGGTTTATACATTACTAAAATTCTTGCCTGCCTCCCTGCTTGCTGCTGCCTGCCTGCCTGTCTGCATAACCCCTAGTACCTAAATATTGACCTGAGTTTCTGCAATGTTGTCCCATGAGCAGGGAAATAGCAAAGCTTTCATGGAATTTTTATAAATTAGACTTGAAAAAACTTATAAAATATAGCTACTATTATGTCATTATGGACATTATTTGCTCAACCAATCTCGCTACCCTTAAACACATTGTGTAAAGCATTTGGGGGCATGTTGTATACATTATTAAAAATGCCCACCTACCTTCTTGCCTGCCTGCCTGCCAGCCTGCCTAATCCCTAGTGCCTGAATATTGACTTAAGTTCCTACAATGTTGTCTATTGAGTATGTAAATAGCAAAACTTTCACAGAATTTTTATAACTTAGACTTGAAAAAACTTACAACAAAACATAGCTACAATTATGTCATTACTGACATTATTTGCCCAACCAATATGGTTGCCCCTAAGAACAATGTATGAAGGATTTGATGGCATATTGTATACATTGTTAAAAATGCCTGCCTGCCTGACTGCCTTCTCTATCCTGTCTTATTTAATAAAACTTTATATAAGTACTGAAATCAATTAGAGTGTGTCCGACAACTTTTCTTTTTCAATGTTTTTGTGGCTACTTTTAACTTCCTGATTATCCATATACTTTTTAGAATCAGCTTCTTGATTACTTTTTAAAATAGCATTACCAAGCACCAGTGGCTCACATCTGTCAACCTAGCTACTTAGAAGGCTGAGATCAGAGGATCACAAAGTGAAGCCAGCCACAACGGGAGAATTTGTGTGACTCTTATCTCTAATTAACTACCCCCAAAAAGCTGTAAATAGAGCTGTGGCTCAGATGGTAGAACATGCTAGCCTAAGTAAAACAAGGTCAAAAATGGTGCTTCAATCCTGGGTTTAAGCCTTAGAAATGGTACATGCATGCTCAGGCAATCACATGTAAGCTATGTGTCATTTTGGGTAAATTGGTGGTCCTGAGAATTTTGACTCTTCATATAGGATGCACTCCAAGTAACTAGATCTTTTCTGATTTCTATCATTTGTACTTTCATATTGTTGAAGATATTTTGTTGAATTCCTTTCTAAATATTGCATGTTTGAGGTCCAAATTTAAATAGTACTCTTAAAATACATTGCCAATGATCAGTTAGTAGTCTCTAGAAACACAGTGTAATTTTTGGTTGTTGTTGATGCTTGGCTACCAGTTTTGCTCATCTTCTTTCTTGGGTCTAGCAGTATGTTGATAAGTTCTTCAGGGTCAGCTCTGGAAATATGTCATCTGAGAACATAAGCAAATTTTTTATTTACAAAATGTGTACCTTTTGTTTTGGTTTCTTTTCCTTTTTTTGTCTTAGTACACATGCTACATTTGCCAGTCCAACATTGCAAAGATATAGTGAGAGTAGAAATCATCTCTTGGTTTTGATCTTAGAGCAAAAATATTTAGTCAGTCATCATTCTTTCGCTTTTTGTTTTTATAATATTTGTTAGATGAACACTACAATGTGTTCTTTTATTGCTTTTTTTAAATAGGGTTTTTCAGTTACTTTTTATGAGTTACCCTTGGCCACAGTCAGACCACTTTACTGGTGTGTACAGGGAAGCATCAACTGCAGTGCTTTATAGGTATCTCTTATTACATCTATGATTTCTTCAAACTCTCAGTAGAATGAAGTCCTAAACATCGATTGATCCATCCAGTTGGATTAATGTAAACTCAGAGGGGGAAGAAGTACAGAAAAACGTTATCTTCACAATTCTGTTAGCTATTACCTGGGCTGAAAGGGTTATGATGCATACATGACTGCTTTCCAATGTAAAATTAAAAAAAAAAACATTTGAAAATAACAAAACTACAATGGTATTAATCTTTCCAAGCGTGGTTCAACTTGAACATTTGAGAACTTAAGAATTCTAAAGACGGTATGCCACCACTGCACCAGAGTTTCTTTCATCATTCCAACAATTACAGGGAATTTTTTTTTCATTTTCCTGAAATTAAAGTGGAATAAAATATGATTTTTAAATTATGACAAAAGAACAACTACTTAGCCAGAGATATCAGTTCCTCCTGAAAAAGCAGTGTTTACCTCTCTCACTGTAATTTTTCTCATGGTTATCTTAGTGATTTCAGATAGAATTAAAAATCTACCTTAAAAATAGAAACAAAAGGACTACTTAAGCCAACAAAACTA